>NW_019397843.1:3168-23290 GCF_000591075.1 Eurytemora carolleeae | reverse complement strand
GGATCTGTCATATTTTATTTCTTATTTTCAGGGCAATGTAGATATTTTTATTAATTTATGTATTAATTAATTTAGGCTGTGGTTAGTGCTTTGATGAAGTAGACTGGAAGAATATTACGAATGTCGTCTTTTTATACTATATCATAATGGTGATTGGTGGTGTCTTCATTTTTGTTATGTGCTGTTGTTAAAATAACATAAACTCTAAATTTATTCGTATGTGTTAAAGTAACAATATTCGACCTACAAAGTATAAAAGCTTCCATGGAACTGAAAAACTATTCGAAATTATTAATATGCAATAATTAATATTTATATCATATGATTAGGTGTGTCTTGTCATATACAATTCGTTTCTCCTTAGGGGTTTGTTATTTATTAAGTTTGAAGAGACAGATGGTTGTAATTTCAACCCTTCATATTCACAGCTCTATCCTTTTAACCTTTCTCATCAATAATTTGGAAGATCTTCTAAAGTTCTAACTTAAAGTATTTAATTCTGATAATTCATCCTTTTTTCTGCAGCAAAAATGCCAATTCATAATTCATAATTGAAAATAAATCAGTTTTCTAAGGGAACAAAAATAATATTTGCATCCTTCTTAATCAGGAACCGGAAATTCCACTCTAAATTGGAGAGTTACTGGATAATACGTACTCATTCCGTTGCGGGATTATTTTTGTTAATTTGATGAAGGAAAAGGCCATTTTTCTTAACTCTTTATTATATATTGTCAACTTGATTTTAACCTTAATGTGTAAAAAGTACGCATATTGTCTTTATTGTGCGAAAATTAAAATTGCGAAAATTTTTCACAAAACATGATTTTAAATGTATAAAAAATCCCCAGGTGATAAAATGGTATTTAAAGCATTTGTTGATTATGTAAGTTTTTATCGATGACATTCCGTATACAAAAATAAAAATATTAAACATTTTTGTTTTTTTGTTAAAATTATGTTTTCAGATCATGTGAAGGCTAGGGTTGTAATTATTATAATATTCCAGAGATTACAAAATGTCTCCCAAACCGGATGTCCCGGAGAGAATGCGCCAATCTCCTGATCCCAAACCAGATACAGTTCTACCCCAAGTAAGAACATAAATTAGAGGATTTTCAAAATTTATCGGTAAACACAATTAGATTAAGTGGCAACAGAGAAATGAACCAATTATACACGACGTCACAAGTGTCAAATATAACGAGGAAAACGAAATTTTCTCGCATTAGTTAACATATTTTTTAAGACTAAATAAAAAAGTGTAAACACAGAAATTACATTATTTTACTGTAAGATAAGCACTTTATTCTAAAATTATCACTATTATTGATAATTTTGTCGGACACAAAAACTGAGGTGACACTAGTGACGTAAGAATACACCTCTACTGAGAGTTTACAAATTCTAGTTTGCCATTTATTGTATACTAGAATCTATTTGGGTAAACCTATATTTGGGTAAACCTATATTTGGGTAAACCTATATTTGGGTAAACCTATATTTGGGTAAACCTGTATTTAGGTAAACCTGTATTTGGGTAAACCTATATTTGGGTAAACCTGTATTTGGTTGGAATTGTCTGAGTTTTGTATGTAAACGGTCATATTTGTATTATCGGCCATTCTCTAAAGCTCTCTATGGTCGTAATTTTCTATTTAAAAAGTGACATATCAGATTCACGAAGGGTTTAAATCTCTATCTGAGAAACTAGAGTATGATATCGTTGTTTATCTGAAAATTTGAATTATTTTGTCTCTGATTCAAAAAATCCGCAAGTAATTTTTTTTAACTGAGTATGCAGTGTTGTGGACAAATTCTTCAGGATTCATTTGAGACAAATAGAACTTTTAAAAATCTGTAATCCTGATTTTGAGCGCAAAGTCGACGTTCTAAATCGTACTTTTGGGTGGATACGTTTTCAGAATTGTTTTTTTTAATTCTTAAATAACGACGACAAAAAATGTAAACAAAATGTTACAGTAAACTAATTAGTTGTTTAGGAACAGGTTGAGGAAATAAAAATTAATCTTATCATCGATAACAGGTAATCTTGGTCAAATAATAGTTTCTATTTTCTCATTATTCTAGTTTCTGTTTATTCACAAAGATTTTCTGCAGATCTTCTGGAATTATTATTGAAAAGGCGACATTTGAAGAATTTGTAGAAATCTGCGAATAAATACATAGCAATAAGAAATTCAATATAATGATGAAAACGAAATAATCGATTCTAGCACTGATTTATTGCAAATTTCTTTGAGAAATATGTTCCTAGCCATTAATTAGTTTACTGTAAAATTTTTTCTTTATTTTTCGTCGTCGTTATTTCATAAATTTTGAAAACCGGTTCTGTAAACGTTCCCATTCAAATTCATTATTTTGAACGTCGACTATGCACTCAAACTCATTGTGGAAAAGTTTTAATATGTCTCAAATGAATCCTAAAGAACTTGTCCACAACACTGCATACTCACTTTAACTACCTTAAATAGCCGGTCTGTCCCTTTAACAGAGAACCCACATTTAGAAAATATAAATTGTTATACAATTTATATTTTAATAAATTTAGCAAAGACGAAGTAAAAATGAGAAATCAGCCTATTCGGTCGAGCCGTTAGGCCAGCTATAGATTATATATATAAACATGTATATACATGAGCGAAGAGCTTTATTATATAGATTAGTAAGAGAAAAAAATATCAGAAAAGTCGCATCCCTGTAAAAAAAGAACTTTTTAAGATGTTCTTTTATCAATAAATACAATAAGTTGGCATGAATACATCTACGGGGGAAAATGATGTATTAAAACTTGTAATCAGAGGTGTAGTCAGGATTTTGTCAAGGGGAGGAGGGGCTTAATTTTTTTCTTTCCATAGGGGGGACAGCACCTGTTGGGGCNTATTTAGGAATTCATTTATTTAGGAATTCATTTATTTAGTAATTCAAGGGGAGGAGGGGCTTAATTTTTTTCTTTCCATAGGGGGGACAGCACCTGTTGGGGCCTGAAATTGCACTAGTCTGGGGGGGCTTTGCCCCCATAACCCCCCCCCTGACTTCGCCTCTGAACTTGTTGCTCTCTAACCACAACAAGCAAAGTCTATGTATAGATTAAAAATAAACAAAGTTAATTTTCCTGTTTACTCTGCAGGATAGAGGGGATGTGGCAACAGATGAGTCGGATGGAAGTGATGAATTTCAAGGGACAGGGTACGAATATTATCTCGTAGGACAGGTAACATTAAATACACAGTTTGTCCAGGTTTTTTCTCACTTTTTGAGGAAAATACACAAATTGTTTTTATTTGGGGAAAATGTCAGGAAAAATGTTAGTTTGAAGTCGCTAAAATTTTCAGGGGGTTATAGGTTAAACCCTAGTTGAATTTGGGATTGAATGGTATCGATATTTTTCATTTGATGCTTGAATAATGTAAAAATTGTAAGAATTGTAAGATTTATTTGATAAATTGTAGATTAAACAATTCAAACAATGAAATAGGAAGACGACTTTTAAACTAAAGTTAGTATTAACTAGTTCAATGAACATTAGACATAGCAATTGTACAGTGTAAATAGACCCATTTCACTTAAATAGTGCTTTGCTAAGTAACTAGTACAAATATTTGTTTAAGTGCCTTTTTTAGTAAACTAAATGTTGTCCTGTCTTTTCCTGCGCTTTCGTTAGGATTCACTGTTTTCAAAACATATTTTATATTTGACGTAACTTCAAAATTGGGGTTTCTATTAAATTTTCAATTTTTAAAAAACCGAAAAAAACAAGATTTTGAATTTGGAAAAAAACCAAAAGAAAAAATTTAAAGATATTTTTGGAATCTTCTTTTAAAGATCTAAATACCTAAAACATGAAAAGTAAAGTTTTGAAGATCATTAAATAATTATGAATTACCAAATTTTTTTATATATTCATGTTTTACAGGTCACCCTGTACAAAAAAAAATCAAAAATTTAATTGAACATCGTTTTTTCATGAGTACATTCAAGTTTTGTTTTGACAAGATCCTTCTAAAACAACTTCACTAATAGTTAATGGTCTCGTTACTAATGGGTTAATTCGGGTGGAGACCCCATTTCATTGTTTGTGAACATTCCCTTTAATTTTAGGATGGAACTGTTAGACCTGACTCAGAGGATGAAGATGAGGATGGATTATCTAGTTTATCTATACAGGATCAAGTTCAAGCACTTGTAGCACAAGCACAGGTACAGGTACAGGATCAAGTTCAAGCACTNCGTTACGGTACATGGTACAGGATAAAGTTCAAGCACTTGTAGCATAAGCACAGGTACATGGTACACCATACACGGCACATGTACACGGTTACGGTACAGGTAAACATTTCACGGTACACGGACCAGGACACAGGTACAGGGTACAGCATAGATCATGTTCCTCATTTTGCTTTGATAAAATTTTAAAACAAGTTCTCTCCGAAATAAGAAGTAAATTAATAAAATAAATTTAACCCACCTCTTTGGCTTTATCTTTTGTCGCTGTTAACCTTTGTCCAGTTTATATTTAAGCAAACTATTAACCCTGAACCTTATGAGCTTGGCACATGTTGGATGATTTTGTAAATTTATTTAGTTCCACTCTTAATCTTGGTTATAAGAAAAGTTATCTCAGAGGTGTACGCATCTTTTGGACTGCAGTATACTGTCTCTGACGGTAATGTAAACATAAGATGGATGTCGAAGCCTGACATGGGATCCATATTTCACATAAAAAAATCAATGAAATATTCTGGTCATAGGAAACTATTATGTTAATTATCAAAACTAACAAAATTTAATGCTTTTAACCTACTCGGATACTAAACGAACACTGATGCACCTATTCTTGTTAACAAATTCCGCGCAGAGAGAACTGGTTTCAATATGTACGCAGAGTATACGCAACTGCAATTAACTTTCCTTGCATTACAACCTTGGTTGTAACTATATTCTGTTTAGAGTGTACAGGAGAATCTGTCCCCTGATGTACAAAACCTAATCAGGTATTTAGCTACGCAGAACAACTGAACTTCGTTTACTTTTCAAATTTGTTAACAGATTTTTTCTTTTTATAATTTATGCGCCAATTGCGCCATATTCTATTCAACTTTTAATTGTTCCTCTATCTCTTCGTACATTATAAAACAATACTAAACTGAATAATTTATTTTCATGGATTTTAGAATTTTTTACGAAAATTTAAATGTTTCGGTGGCATATTTTTTCAATTCTGACCATACATATTCTATGTACCATATACCTTCCCTGGGATTATATTCAAAATTTGGGCCGGATCGGTAAGTTTTGTCGTTTTTTGGACACAATTAAACAAACAAACACCATATTAAACACAGTTTTTATAAATAAACTATTTTGCATTTAATTTATTTATTTTTAATTCTAGTGAATCCGTGTTCCGACAGACAGCTGAAGAAAGCTTTGAAAGAATTCAAATCTGGGCAGACACAGACAGAAACCCTGATGGACAGACAGATAGACAGATAGAGATGGATGGAGAGAAGGTGGAGACGATCAAAAATATTATGTCGAGCTTTAGGAATACTTTTATTTATTAATTCATTTATTTAGGAATTTATTTATTTAGGAATTCATTTAATTAGGAATTAATTTATTTATTAATTCATTTATTTAGGAATTCATTTATTTAGTAATTCATTTATTTTGGAATTCATTTATTTAGGAATTCATTCATTTAGGAATTCATTTATTTAGGAATTCATTTATTTAGGAATTCATTTATTTAGGAATTCATTTATTTAGGAATTCATTTATTTAGTAATTCATTTATTTAGTAATTTTATTTAGGAATTCATTTATTTAGGAATTAATTTATTTAGTAATTCATTTATTTAGTAATTTTATTTAGGAATTCATTTATTTAGGAATTCATTTAATTAGGAATTCATTTATTTATTAATTCATTTATCTAGGAATTCATTTATTTAGTAATTCATTTATTTAGGAATTCATTTGATTAGGAATTCAATTATTTAGGAATTCATTTATTTAGTAATTTGTTTATTTATTCATTTTTTATTTTGGAATCCATTTATTAAGTAAGCTACACAATACTAGTCATGTCCAGTCCGCCCTCTGAAAGTTTTACTAAAAATCACAGTTTTCGTTCTATTAAACTTTTTAGGAAGTTTTTAATATTTTTTTTAGTAATTTAAAATTATCTTTCATTTATAATATTTAAAATTTTTGTTGAAAAAAATCAATGTTATAAGGATTTAACTTGTTTACATGTACAAGGAAAACTTGTATACTTGTACAAGGAAAACTTCGAGAAACCCAGGATGGCCATTTTAATGTTGCTGTTGAAATCAAAATAAAAGATCCTGTAAAACAAAGTTAAAATGTTAAAAATGAGAGAGAAATTTTAAGTTATAATCTAAAAGGTTTTGTTCCGAGATGTTGAATGCGTCAATCCAGAGATGATGTACCGGGGAGGGGGGGGGGGGAGATTTAAGCCTCAAATAATTTCAAAAGAAATTCTGAGTTGAAGCATTTTTTGAAGTGTCTTCTGTTTACATATTACATATATTTATTCATTTTTTATTTTTTTTCTCATATGCTCTGTTTTTCAGTTTTGCATTGTTCATTTGTAAGGAATTTGAATAAGAAATTAATAAAGGTATTTTTTAAAGTTTGCCGAGTACAAGTATTCCATCATGGATAACACAGGTACAGTACAGTGTGTCCCAAGAAAAATGATAGATAAGAGCTGGGGTGTTTATTTTTAAATAAATTATTCCCCCCCCCCTCTTTTGATTAAACTTTATTCCTCCAGAAGTTAGGTATGTTCGACAGTTTGTGCAGAGCGAAAATAAATGTGTGTTTCATTCGCGTTGATATTCTCAGGAGTCAGGATCCATTTAATTTTCTGGATTCTGGATCTGCACTGGAGGGACCCCTGTGGAGATCCATAAATATAGTCTTCCAGTTCGCAAGCTTTGAATTCCAAACCAAATATATATTTATAAATTTTCTTACTCGTGTTGTCAGTTATACTTAATAAACACTTGTTCGTGTATTTGGTCATTTATTCATCGCTATATGATAATATTATTATGTATAGTCTGTATTGCGTGATAAAAACTCCCACCAATGGCAGTATCGTTGTCGCATGTCTCTGTCTTAATTACGAGACCATCGGTGGAAGCTCTGGTTATGTAATACGGACGTTTAATAATATTATCAGCCTATACCCCCTTTTATTTTTCCTTTGCAGTCCCTTTAATATGACCAAAAATTAGTAAGATGACATAGTTTTTTTTGACTCAAAAGTTTTCATGTCGGTGATTTATGAATGAAAGAAATGCGCAAGTCACTTTTGCAGAGAAACCACAAACATAAAACATGTATTTCATTATCTAATTGATCAAATATTTAAGAAGTACCATTATTAATCAGGCATTGCCATCTTTTAATGAATGGTCACTTGAAATTACGCTTACACTTCCAATTACAACTACAATTACAATACCAAATTACAATTACAACTACAATTTCAATACCAAATTACAATTCCCTTACAATTACAACTACCAAAACAAACATTGTCTAAATCTGGTAGTTTGGACGGCACAAACATGGCAGACCACATTTACTTCTAGAACTAGACTGATGAAGAAATGCCGCAATTTATTACAAACATAACAGACGATTTTCAAATTGTCTTCCGATTGTTCTGTTTTCAAGGACCCCCTGTAATATTGGTGTTTTTAGTATCCTTATTTATTAATTTATTAACGTCGTTGAAAATATTATTTATTATATATTAAATATTATTTCTGGTCATTTGTCTCCTTAAAATTATTATTTTTTCAAATTAAAACTTTATAAATTAGCATTTTTTCTTCCGATTTTCCGAAATTTTCATAATTTTTTTGTTTCAGGACCTTGGAGCAGATGATCTCATCAAAAAAGTTCAGACCCTCAAAAAATAAAAAAGTTTTAAAAAATTGAAAATATTTATAAAAATGTAATTATCATATATGTATGTAAACAATATGACAAGAGTTTAAACCTAAAAATAAATTTCTTAGTTTTTAAGATTTTCTGCACACCCATGCACAATTGAAAAGAAACGTAAAACAATCGGGGGAAAATAAAATAGATTTAACAAGAAAATAAGTTCTAAAATGTTATACGCTATAAACCATCTTTTTCAAAATTGTGCAAAAACATGTTTAAAGTTAAAGAAAAATTGTAGGAATCCAAAATTTTTGCATACACCTGGAGAAAGACAAAAAATATTTATTAACAGGTTGCTGAGTTATCAAAAACCCGATTTGTTCACTTGTTAGACACCCTTTGTCAAAATATGACAAAGCGAAAAGCTCTGAAGGATTGCATTTTTCAACGGTTCTCCTGAAGCTAAAAATTCTTGGCAAGTCTTCACGCAACCCCCCGAGAGGAGGGGGGGGGCAACACCATGAAACTTAATTTAATCTAATTAGGGAAAAGCATTCTTTAAAAAAAAAAGTTGGTTTTGTAGATTTTTCTTAGAACCCACACACTCTTGCATTTTATTCTCAACATTCTTAAAACATTTTGTAAAATGGACGGAAACAGTCCCTTTAAAAAGGGTTCTGTAATCTGTATATTCTAAATTGTGTGATACTGGAGTGATTGATGACTCTAATTATTTATTGGTTGTGGACTAGATTGACGTCAATATAATATTCTTAACATGATAAATGATTCGTTAAAAAATTATCATTCTACAAGCATATTAATTGGTAGGAATTAACCCCAACCAACCGTGAGCTTTGTCATTTGTACTAAGCAATATTTTCAAATGCCTAAAAATTAAAGTTTTTTTTCTTAAACAAAAATTTTTTCCAACAAGCTTTTCCCAAAATATATATCAAATCTTATAAATTAGCAAAATATATATCAACACATAAATAGGAAAGTGTTAACCAAAGCAAAACAAGGAAAATAAAGTAAAAATCATACAGTAATCTAATTTGATGGTTAAGAACATATTTCTCAAAAGAAATCGATTATTTGTTTTTCATTATTAAATTGAATTTCTTATTCTCTTTGGATTTATTCCCAGATTTCTTCGAATTTTTCAAATGTCGTCTTTTCAATAATAATTCTAGAAACCTGCAAAAAAATTTGTGAATAAGGAGAAACCAGAATAATGAGAAAACAGAAACTAATAATTGAACAAGATTACTTATTTTCGATGATAAGATTGATTTTTATTTTTTCAACACGTTCCTATACACGACGTCTGTAGTTTATTGTAGAACTTTTTTACATTTCATGTCGTCGTTATTTAATAATTCATAAAACTAATTCTGAAAACGTACCCCCCCCAAAGTAGGAGTTTTGAACGTCGAATTTACGCTGAAACTCAGGATTTACAGATCGTTAAAATGAATCCGAAAAAAGTTTTCCACAACACTGCATACTCAGTTCAACTACCTTACTTAGCCGGTCACTCCCTTTAAATATTCAAATAGCTGAAAACCTGCAGAACACAAGTCCTGAGAGAACAGCTGTCAAACTTATCTTTATAACTGCAAATAAACTTATTCCATTGTTTACTTGTTACAGTCTTCAGGCGCAAGCGGAAGAAATCAAGATTATTAAAATTCCCCTCCACATTATTAGGAGGAGGACCTTCTACAGTTCTTCAATGTTGTAAATCCTAGATCAATATTATGCTGTATCCCCGCATTACACAGTGTAATTCATGTTCACAATACTCATTCTTCCCAACCAATCCATTAACAGGCCTAATAGTGTCCATTTCCAATAAACTAGGATCAACGAGGTTATAGTGTATAGAGTGATGATGTACGCTAATCCTTTACTAATTGTATAGGCCATAAACAGGGAGTAAGGAATAGAAGGGAGTTATAACTGACGCGGTTCGCCCTACCATATGATTATACATGCTTTGCAGACGAGTACTCCATTTGTATATGAAATATTCAAAATAGGTTATTCTATACGCAGTAAATGTACATCAGACAAATACTTCATATACAAATGGAGTACTCGTCTGCAAATGGTAGGGCGAACCGCGTCAGTTATATCTCCCTTCTATTCCTTACTCCCTGGCCATAAACTATACCGAGAGCGTACTGCATATTTATTTACTTTAAGTTGATTCTGGTTTAACCATAGAATAATAAAACGAAGAGGTGAAGCTTAGCTCAGATGTACACGTACAACCGACCTCCCTATTAATTAAATAATAGACAGGTCGGTTGTGTACATCACGATATGTTTACGTATCTAACGTTGTACACTTGTATATAGAGTGATCGTATTTCTAAGGGGTAGTTTTATGTAGATATTTGAATATTAGTATTGATAATTAGATAGACACTTAATATGGATTGTAAACACATGATTGTATACTGCAGTACATTCAAGTTCAGTTGTTTGTTTATTTTAATAAAAGTAGGACTTAATATTGCATCGTGAAAAAGTGTAACAACAATTCTTCTTGTAAAATTGTGAGTTTTCAAAATACCAAAAAATTGTACATGGCTATGTATAGACAGGGGGGTCGTCTCACGCCCCCCCCCCTTACAAAAAGGCCTTAGCGAATAGGCATAGGGTTTAAATGCATTTTCATAGCCAAATTTTTCAAGGCCAGCTCATTAAAATAAAATTAGATCGATAACCTTTAAAGTGCTAGGGAGGGTCGAAAAAAATGTAAAAAATATTTTTTTTGTTAAAAACAAATATCAAAGTATGACACATGTTTCTACACCCATTTTTCAAGGGCTTTTCAAAAATATAGTTTTCAGATCTGTAGCTTTCGTCATAAAAAAGTTATGGGCTATTTAAGATTTTTTTTACATACTTCGGTTTTTTTACCGCCCTGCACCCTACCTTATGCATAAAAAAAATTTACAAAAAAATTCTTTAAATTTCTATTTATGAAAAGTCAAAAAAAAGCCTGTTTAGTGTTAAGAGGTTCATGTCGTCATATTTGTTTGAGAAAAGTTCAGAAAAGTAAAAATGTTTATATAAATTATTTCTATCGAAATCTAAAATATTTGAAGATTGAATCAAAGAATCACAGAAAAATTGCAAAATTGTAATAAGAAAATTCGCAATTTTTAGTTCTGGTCTTATTGTTAAGGAAAAGTTATTTAAATTCTCTAGTTCTTTTCTTCTTAGTATTCATGATTATTTATTATACGCTGTTCAGTTGAAACCTCAAGAACCATTGAAAAACAATTTTTCCGTCAAAATTATACCCGTTTTGAAAATTGCGAATTTTCTAGTTACAACTTTGCAAATTTTCTGAGATTCTGTGATTCAATCTTTTTAAAAGGTCAGATTTCGATAGAAACAATTTATTTACACATTTTTGCTTTTCTGAACTTTTGATTTTGAGAGAAAAAAGGTTCGCGGATTTTTTTGGGCCATTGAAGTACCAATAAATATTACAAATTTTCAAAAAATATTGAAAAAACATCATACAGGAGAGTTGCACAAAAAAGGTACAATTTTGCACCAGGCGCCGCAAATCACACTTTTTTTTACTCACCCTTGACTGTCTTTACCAAAAGAGTGTGCGTGTGTAATAAGGAACTCGTCTGCAAAGCAATGCAAATGGCTTTCTCATGTCAGACCAGCGCTATTTCCCTTCTCTTTATTCTTATTCCCTGGGTTATCATCATAAATAGGGCTAAAGAAGTATAGATTAGTATACTGTAAACACATATTTTATATGAATAAATCACGCAAGTATCCTTGATATAATTATACTTGTACTGGTTAATCATCTAATTATTTATTTAAAATTAGCTTGTGTACGTCAATCTATACTGTCTAGTCAGCAGACAACTCTAGAAGGTAAAGGTTTTTTCCGTGTCGGAATTAATTATGATATTTAAAAAAACTTTTATATTGTATTTTTTCCACGCAAAAAATATGTAAGTCTACGATTCGCAACAGTTCTCTTTAACCCTGTAAAAAAACAAAATGTAATATGAACTACTTAATATAGATCAGTTAATTGAGACTCTAATTTTTTACTACGTTATCAGAGCCTAAGTAAGCTTGAAACCAAGCTAAGGTACTCGTTGAAACATTTACAAGGGGAGAAATTGCCTGTGTAGCAATTTCAGTTGGACTGTGTGTCCTTTAGAACTGGGGAGTTAAGCCTGGTGGAGATTTGGACTGTGTGTCCTTTAGAACTGGGGAGTTAAGCCTGGTGGAGATTTGGACTGTGTGTCCATTAGAACTGGGGAGTTAAGCATGGTGGAGATTTGGACTGCGTGTCCATTAGAACTGGGGAGTTAAGCATGGTGGAGATTTGGACTGTATGTCCTTTAGAACTGGGGAGTTAAGCCTGGTCGAGATTTGAACTGTGTGTCCTCTAGAACTAGGGAGTTAAGCCTGGTTGAGATTTGGACAGGTAGTCCTCTAGAACTGGGGAGTTAAGCCTGGTTGAGATTTGGACTGTATGTCCTTTAGAACTGGGGAGTTAAGCCTGGTTGAGATTTGGACTGTGTGTCCATTAGAACTGGGGAGTTAAGCCTGGTTGAGATTTGAACTGTGTGTCCTTTAGAACTGGGGAGTTAAGCCTGGTTGAGATATTGCCTCTGTGGAATTTAGAACCGGAGAGTTAGTCCTGGTTAATCTTGTTAACAATTATACCTGGATAGATACATCTTGAGTAAATTGTTTTGGAGTATTTGCTACATATATATGTTTGCTGTAGCTGGCCAAACGGCTGGACAAAATTGGCTGAAATTTTTTGAGGGAACCCATGGGATACCCTAGAGGTAACATAAAGTGTTTACGAAAACTCTAAGGGTTTATAGCCTAAACTGGAATTCAATATTGAAATGAATGGTATCAATCTTCTTTCCTCCTTAGAAACATTTATCAATCCAGTGAGATCATCTTTTCGGTATAATGTATATTAAATCATTTTTCATTCAATCAATTTCAAACTGGTATTTTTGTATACCGTTAGCTTCCATATTCAATTCGAGTTTATCCTACACCCCCTTTACTTTTTCGCAAACACTCCCTTTAATACAGACAGGTGGAGCTGGACATACTTATCTGATGATCCTTTATGACAGGAGCAGAATGAATACCCATTGGTAAGCATGTACTCCATTTAAAAAAAGAATAGGAAAAACATACACAGGAAACAAAAGCAGAGGAATTCTCTTATACTAATCTCAATAGAACTGGAGGATTTATATTGTGTACTGTCTTGTTTTTCCCTCCAGATCTCTCTACTTCTGTAGTAATCAGTTCCTTTGTGGTCTGCAGAGCAGTATTTTTTAGTCAACAAGAGAGATAAACCCAAAGAGAATAGAATATATATTAGAGGGGAATTTACTAGAAAAAAGTGTAAAACGGCCATTTTGTTGTACTGTTTCCATACTGCAGGTGTACTTCCCTTCCCTGGAATATCATTTTATAGAAAATCTAAAATTAATATTAAAAGAAAACCAAATTATGAAATAGGCTGGTTTCATAATTGACCAATGATCATTTCACATAGACTCTATGCCTTTCACTTTACAAACGATGATTTTCCGTTATAACTATAAATAAAATGATGTTTTTTATTCACCAAAATCATTATAAAGTTTATTTATAAGCTTTAAAAAATTCGAAATTGAAATGGATAGTCTAGTGAACATACTGTATTAATGTACTCTACTGCATGTAATTTGTGAACATTAACATGATTTGTACACTTTGAACTCCTTTTCAGGCTGAAAGGGAGTGAAAAAATTCATACCGAGAGATTCTTTAAATTTCCCTCTAATATATTTTCTATTCTCTTTGGATAAACCGAAAGAATAAAACTTCAAAGACAGCAATATAAATTACATGTCACATGACAACAATAATTACTAAATGTGTTTTTTATCGCACAAAAAGAGATAAACATTAAATATATCCCTATTTTGTGTTTCAGTGTACAGTTTCTTATTACAGTCAGCTTACTTGGGAGGCCACTGGGGGCTCAGATGTTATTTATGAGGATAGGATATATGCAACTAGAAATAATTATTTAGAAGAACTTTATGCCTTGAAGGGACTGCTAATGTAATTTGAAGTGACCCTCCATGCAAAGATGACAATGCCTGATTTACAACAGTACACCATTACAGCTTTGTCTGTTCAAGTATGATTAAGATGTCATGAAGTCATATCTGAATTATCCAGAAAAAAAACCTTTTAAAGTACAGGGTGTCCCACGAAACATGACAGTATGCAAGACAACTTGAATGTCGTCTTGATTTTTGATATAATTTTCTGCATTTAGTTGTCAACCTAATTTTAGAAGTAAATTTCTAGAGATAATAAGCACAAAATTCCCCTTGTCCTGCCATTTCCAAAATGTGGTCTGCATTTTTTGTGCTTTCAATATTGCCCGAGATATGAACAATTTCGTTCAGATTTCGACAATTTTGCTTTTATTTAACAAAATTGAAATCTGAACCAAACTCTTTATATCTCCGGTAATATTGAAAGCACAAAAAACGCAGACCACTTTTTGGAAATGCCAGAGCTAGGAGAATTATGTGATAATTGTTTCAAGAATCATACATGTTAAAGTAGATAGAAGACTAAATGTCACAAATAAATTCAAATATCAAAGACGACTTTCAAGTGGTCTTGCTATTGTCATGTTTCGTGGGACACCCTGTATCTTTCAGATCATTGATAAGATAATTGTTTCCAGGGTAACATTGTGAATCAGGCAATGTGATTTTTACATGAAGGGTTACATACAATTGTGCTTACAAAAAATTAAAGGGGGTATAGGATGAAACCTGAGAATCTCAGGCGTGAAATGATACATACAAAACATATATCTGATGTTCCTGTCTCGTGAAATTGATATAAAACTGTGTCAAGTCTATACGCAAATTCATAGATATGCAATTTTGTATAAAAGTTGTAGTATTAAACAGATCATATTCAACAAATATGAAACCAATCTGAAAAAAATCATATCCCACAGGAGCCTGAAAATCTCAGGTTTGTTCCTATTATAATTTTTTAATTTTTATTTTGCATTTTTGATAGATATAATTGATAATACAATAAGATTTAGTCCGCAAGGTCACCAGAACTTCAGTGGCAGGGCAGTGATAAAAATGGAAATCATGTGACAAGTATACTGCACTGCCATTGGCTGAAGTTCTTGTGATGTTATACAGACTATGCAGACTATATTTACTATAATATCAATTATATCTATGAAAATGCAAATAAAAATTTTTAAATTATAACGGAAACAAACCTGAGATTATCAGGCTCCTGTGGGATATCGTCGTTTTCAGATTGGTTGCGTATTTGTTGAATATGATCTATTTAATACTACAACTTTTATACAAAATTGCATATCTATTAATTTTTGTATAAATTTGACATGGTTTTATATAAATTTTCTTGGACAGGAACATCAGATAGATGTTTTATATGTATCATTCAATGCCTGAGATTCTCAGGTTTCATTCTATATCCCCTTTCATTGTTCCATTAAATCCCTTTAACCTTGTACAAATTTTGCAAATTAGTTTGATCATTGTTTAGTGTTTGCATATATTTTCACCAGTACCAATAATGTGTCTGAGACTACTTTCTACTCTCATCTAACAGAAAGTGGATTGGTTCGTTCAAAATCGCAATGTGGGATCTATTGTGCACACTTACAAAAAATAAAAGGAGCATTTTGTAATGCATTTAGGTCAGTTTTTTTCATTTGATATTTTTTATCCAGGAGTTATGAAAATCATGATGATGACAATTAACTGTTTTAGCTATGATGAAACCTCCAAGGTGTGTGATCTTGCCTATCTCACTTTCCTGGAAGACCCAGATGTTGGTCAGGTAGAAAAACAGATCATGGTTGATTTTGAAGCTCCAACATACATTGACAAGATTTGCCGAGGTGGAGAGCATTGTTGCAATAGAGGAAAGCTGAATCTATGCGGGATTGGAGAAGGAGATTGTAATACTGACAATGACTGTGGAGGAGTTCTCATGTGTGGAAAGAACAATTGCATGAAATGGAGACCTCCTGGTGGAAGATGGGATGAAGAAGATGACTGTTGTGAAAAGCGCTGTACTCCAGAACACCCATGCAAGGAAGGAGGGGGTCATTGTGATGTAGATGCAGACTGTCAGAATGGAGAGAAAGGAATTTTGAAGTGTGGAGATAATTCTTGCTTGAACACAGACTATTTCCCGCGTCACATTTTTGTAAGAAACTCTGAAACTTTTGGGTTTACTATAGCAGACAACTGCTGCTACAAACCATGCAACAAACGGTATCACCTGTGTGGTCAAGATGAGGTTGGATGCGAGGATGATGAAGATTGTTTACCTGGTTATTATTGTGTTAAATCTGCTGCGCAACCATATTGTTCAGAATTAAATGAATGTTTACCAAACAATAGACATTTTGAAGGACTGGCATATTGTGGACAGAACACAATCTGCACAAATACCATTGGAAGCTTCACTTGTACTTGTAAAACAGGGTTTTATGATTTTGTGGATCACAGCGGATGCATTGATATAGATGAATGTGCAAACGGAACAGCAGGATGTGGTCCAAATACAAACTGTTGGAACTTTCCAGGGCATGCTGTATGCACTTGTAAGGTTGGGTTTACTGGTTCACCTACTTCTTATTGCTATGATATTGATGAATGTATAAATGCTGACATGAATGATTGTGATAATTTCCAAGGATACAATATTGACACATTTGGACGAAATGGTATCAAGTACTTTGATGTGGAAGAGGTAGACACTGCAGATGAACTTCATCACACATATAAATTTGAAGTGGCAGCTCCAGGGTCAGCAAGGTTTTATGTTGGATTTGATAAATCAGTTCCACATTATTATGTTTTACTCAACCCTAACAAAGTTCAAATATATTACTGCCCAGGTGCATGTAATTTTTTATCCAGTGCATCTCAAAATTTAGAAATGTCCTCAAATAAATTCAATCTTTACTTCTTGGATGTATATTATAATAGTGCAGAAAAACAGACCACCATATCTCTTCTGGATAGAAATAGAAATAGTCTAATTGAAGCCATCAATCCAGATGCAATGCCAATAATAATCAATGACATTGGCGCTGCAAATACGGGTTTGGATGAAACTGCCTATTGGAGAAATATGAAGGAAGATAAAATAGAACAACTCTGTGTTAACACAGTAGGAAGTTACTTTTGTCAAGATCTCCCTGATGAAAAGATTGCAATTGGGTTTGGAGGATATACAACCAGTGCCAGAAACTACCCAAGTCAGCTCTCAGTCTTTACATCACAGAAATATACTTGTTCTCATCATTCCATTGATATCATTAAAGGAAGATATAGTCCAGGAATAGCAGAAATAGATGGATGGCTTTACATTTGTGGTGGAAGTTATGATGGAGCTCCTACTCCATTGATTGACTGTAAAAAGTTTGATTTATATTCAAATGATGGATCATGGATAGAAGCTCCAAACTTACCCCAGAGGCGAAGACATTTTCAAATGCTGTCTTTTAAAAGTTCTATTTTTGTAATTGGAGGACAAGATTTTTGGAAAGGTGGTAGTGCAAGTATAAATACTTTACATAGATTGAACCAGAAATTAAATGTTTGGATTAAAAAAGCAAATTTACCATATTCAAATCATCGTTTCTGTGCTGTTGCTGATGAAGAAGATGACAAGATCTGGATGATTGGAGGTAGTGAAATAGGGGTTGGAGACAAAATGGGAGTTTACTACTTTACAGTTTCCACCAATGTTTGGACATTTCATAGTGATCTCTTTAGAAGGCAAACTGTGATAGACTCTGCTTGCGGAATTGTTTATCGAAGAACAAAAGAAAAAATGCTTCTGGTTGTAAGAGGTGGATTAGCAGATGCAGTAATATATTTTGACCTAACAAACAACTTGGGATGGAATTTGGCAGCAACCTTGTTCGATAATTTAAATCAAAGATTTATGAGAATGATAACTCTCACCCCATATAATGCTTTTATTGTGGGAGGAAATTCTGGTAGATATGGAAACAGTCTTAAGAACATATTTGAGTTCAATCAAGATACAACAAATTTTGAAGACAATTATTATTATCTCCAGAATGAAATGCATAACTCAGACTGGACAACTGTTAAAAAATCAAATAATTACAAAGCTTTGCAGAACTGCATCTCTATTAGAGAGTATGCTGCAGTATGTTGGGGGGGCCTGAATGGTACAGAATATTCTAAATATTGGTCTATTCTTCAGCGAAATAGAAAAAGATCTGGTGAACCTCACTTGCCAGGAACTTGCTTTCAAATCCCAAGTCTCACTGGAAGAACTGGACACAGAGTGACAGCTGTTAATTATGATCTAATTGTTTGTGGTGGAAAAATTACTGGAACTGAAACTAGTAGCTGTTTTATTCTTAATACAAATGAAGACAACCCTGGATGGTATAGCATGGCCAGTATGCCCATAATTCGAAGAAATTTTGGATTTGTTACATTTGGTGATGCTGCATTTGCGATTGGTGGTATTAGTACAACCTCAAGCTGGATTTCACAAGTAGATAGGTGGACCAAATCTAAGGGATGGGAAACCATGGCCTCTTACCCAATTGCTGTCACAAGATTGTGTGCTGTAGCAGATCATGGATATGACCAGATATTTGGCATTGGGGGAAAATTTGGTAAAATGAGTTCTCACGTTACAAATCAAGTGTATGCTTACTCAGTGTCTAAAAATCAATGGAGCTCAATGCCAAAACTTCTTGACTCAAGATTTAATATAGGTTGCAATATCATCAGACGAAGAACAACTGGAAACAGAATGATAACAGTAATTGGAGGGGGATCCAATACAATTCAATATTTAGATTTGACAGCTTTTGAAACAAATAGTTTAGTGACATGGGTGAGAGGACCAACTGCTGCATATGACTCAATGGATACAAGAATTGTTTCTCTAACCCCATATGAAAGTGTTGAGGTAATCAAATGCTAAAACTAATTTTAATTGTGAAGACACTTTATAAATCTTTTCATTTAATCAAAACTTAATGATTTTAGATGGCGGGAACCACTAGCATTAATGGAGCGTCTACACTGAACATCTTCTTATGGAATCCTATAACAGAACGTCATGAAGTTATGACACCATATACTCCCACCATGTATCACACACATGAATATGGGGACTGCACTGCACTTCCTGCTGATGCCAAGATTCTCAGAAGGTGTAATCTAGGATATGTAAAAACCTAGAAAAAGAAAAAAATAATTATTTATGAAACTCCAATGCAAGACAATATTTTTGTTAGCAATGATTTTTTTATTCTTGCTTGTTTGAGGTTGTTCAAATAAAGCAAGAAAATAAATTTTCCATTTTAAAAACAAAACAAAAATGTAAATATATGCACATAAAAATCATTTTTTGTACAATGTTCTACTGGAAGCTTCTTCTATGATGCAGAAAGCGTGCAACATGAGAAAATTATAGTTGCACAAATATAAATTTATCTAAATTTATAATAATGGTGGAATATCCAAAATACTTAAAATGCTGAAAGACTGATAATTCTTGACCTTGATCTACTCCTGGAGGCATATAGCTTGGTTATCTTTAAGTCATCAGAAGGTCTGTGATATTCTAGACCTCTAGTGATTGCTCAATGGTATTCCTGGATCCAGACATCCCAACACGTCCTCAACATCTAAAATATGACGTCACCGGACGTCGCACTGGTATTATTGACATCCCCATGACGACCTTAGGACGTCCTCTGGTTTCTAGGGCCGTTTCCTCTTTTTTTGGGTCCGTTTCCGGTTTTCAAAAAAGTTTCAAATTCTCAGTTTGTTGATCAGTTTCCTCTTTTTTTTGGGTCCAATTCCTATTTTTTTGGGTCTGTTTCCTAATTTTTTGGGTCTGTTTCCTAATTTTTTGGGTTTGTTTCCGATTTTCAAAAAAAGTTTTGAACTCTCAGTTTGTTGATTGGTTTCCTCATTTTTTGGGGTCCATTTCCTCATTTTTGGGTCTGTTTCCGGTTTTCAAAAAAAGTTTCAAAATCTTAGTTTGTTGATAG
>NW_019397843.1:0-2322 GCF_000591075.1 Eurytemora carolleeae | reverse complement strand
ATAACCCCAATAACCCCCATTATTTACGCCACTGCTGTAACTTCTTCTAATTGTTTTATAGTTGATGATTTGGCAAAGATAAGAAAACCGGAAACTGACCCAAAAAATGAGGGAACCGATCAAAAAAAGGGGACAAACCAATAAAACTGGAATATTAACATTTTTTGAAAACCGGAAACGGGCCCAAATAAAAGGAAACCGAGTAATAAACCGGGATTTAATATTTTTTTTTGAAAACCGGAAACAGACTTAAGAAAAGGGGAAACCTATCAACAAACTGAGAATTTACAACTTTTTCTGAAAATCGGAAACCGACCCAAAAAATGAGGAAACAGACCCAAAAAAAAGAGGAAACCGATCAACAAATTGAGAGAATATTGGGAAATCCCTCAAAAATATTGAGAAATCCCTAAAAAATATAAGACCCGTATAAACCAGAATCCGACCTAAAAATCGGGGAAACGGATAAAAAAAAAACGGGAAATTCCTATAAAAATTAGATTTGAGGGATTTCCGATAATTTTAGAAAAAAACAAGAAATGCCTCAAATAAATTCATTTTGGTGAGGTTTCCGTTTTTTTGAGTCCGATTCCGTGTTGAGGCATTTCCGTGTTGAGGCGTTTCCATAGCACCAGCAAATTGCACCTAATCTCAAATCTTACATGTTTTAAAATCATAACTCCTACTTTTGAAAAAAAAAATGTTTAAGATTGCTAATATGAAATTTGATAAATTTGCTATCAAAGTTTGCTTAAATTCAGAGCAAGAAGAGGATCTACGAGGTAAAACAACCATAATAGTAAGGTAGCATATATTTGAGTTTCTCCTTCACTTAAATTTCACTAGAAGGGGATCATTCATTTGGTGTACAATCCCGTTTTGCCTCATATAGTCTTTATTTGTACAGTACTGCTTGCCTTGGCTAGTTGAAATTCGGCCTGGTTCATGAAATGAACTAGAATGTACCATGCCTTCTGTCTTTTTTATATTTATATCTTTACATTTCACTGTAAATTTACACGACCAATAAAATCTAAAAAAAAATTGAAAACACTTTTTTTCAATATAATATCAAAAAATAATGTTTATTTGAAAACCAAAAATATACTTTTAAAAAAGTTTTTTTTTAAAAATTTGGTTTCTGAAACAAATGAAATAATTTAATTTACAAAAATTGAAAAAAACATATTCGATGCTCGGTATTAAGAAATTCAATTTTTTTGACATCTATAATTAACTTTTTTTGTTAGACATATCTTTTATCCTGATGTGAAATAAAAATCAAAAAAGTTTGTTGATCTCAAGCTAAAAATTTTAAAAAATTCTTATAAAAAATACAAATTTTTGAACAAACAGGAAACGCCTCAAAAAAATTCATTTTGGGGAGGTTTCCGTTTTTTTGGGTCCGATTCCGTGTTGAGGCGTTTCCATAGCACCTTTAAATCAATTAGCAGAAGTTTTCGATTTCTCTGGTTAAGTGAAGACAATTTCATGCAGGCCAAGCACTGCAATGTTATGGCTTATCTTAGAACACGCCCTATAGACCATTTTACGTGACTAACGTTAAACCATTTCGTAATTCAATGTTACTGAACGTACCAACAATTGTAACGTTATAGAATGTTAAATAACGTAAATGTTATCTATATAACGTAAGCTTACGTACCTTTACGAAGGTTGGTTATGTTAGTTTTAGGTTTATATTGAACTTTAAATTTATGTAATATATTAGCGTAAATTTACGTTACATAATGTAAGATATAACGTCAGCTTAAGGTTTTCTTTGAACGTCAGATAACGGTATTTAACGTAATTGGGGTTTGTAAATAAATGTTAATTAATACGAAATATCTTACTTACTCACTTTATTCACCAGACGCAGGTTGCATACCAGTTACTTGCGAGTCGCATACCAACAAACACATCAGTCACAGTTTACCTCACATCAGCTGCAGCAGAAGAACAAAAAAACAAAGTTTTTTATTTTATGCATCATTATGTTTGTTAAATTTCGAACAAATGTCACATGGAATAATTAAACAAGTATAATCAACAATCAACGACAGCTGGAACAAGAATTTAACAGAAATAATTAACCATCACTGAATTTGATGTTAAATATGTTTAATAGAAGTTCCGTGATTTTTTATATTTACTATTCATTTGTTGGTATATTTTTATCCTTTTCCTCAATAACTAATCATATTAATATCTTTTGTACAGTATTTTCTGAATGATAAGCAAATATGCAACTAAGAAAATAGTACCAATGTGTTCTAAACATAGTGTTCTCTATAGAACAATTAGGCAAGTACAAAGTAT
>NW_019397842.1:17683-38632 GCF_000591075.1 Eurytemora carolleeae | reverse complement strand
CTGCCAACAGAGAACTAATTACTTGTCAAAGATAGCTGCCAATAGTTTCCAATGACCGCCATGTTTAATGTTTATTGTAAAGGAACTAATTTATCATATTGAAATGTGATTTCAAGTTCAATTCACCCTGTATAGAGTGGAATGTCCGAGTATTTAATATTCGGTTTCTGAGGGTGTGTTTTTTTTTTGCCTGCTTCAAAACTCTATTTTGAAATTTTTTATTTCGATTGTGGTTTATCAATGAACTATTGAATTAATTATCAGAATTAAAGACTTTTCAAGCTAGGAAACGACGATATCTTCTACAATATTGATCTGATTATGGCATAACGGCTACATTTGAGAATTGTGCAGATCCTTTCTTAAATTGTAAAGGATAACTTGATTATTTGTTTGTAAAATTGATCAAATAATAAATCGCAATTGACTTGGTGTTAAACAAATCAATTCTGTCTTCTAAAATTCTTGGTCACGCAGATTTAATGGTTAGGTCCGTATCCCGGAGAACTGTGACTTCGTTCACTATTTGAAATTTTTAAATAAATTTTTCGCCTTTTCTCTTTTTTACTTTTTGGTCGACATGTGTTTTAAAGGAAAACGCAGGGAAAGACAACTCCGTAAGTTTAAAAATTGTTGAACTATAGACCAACACGTGTCATTGATTTCGAATAGAAGAAAGCAAATGTATCTCGCCCTGGTCCAAGGCAAATAGATTATCAAGTATAATTGGTGGCAACAGAAAAATGGACCAATTATACACAACGTCACAAGTGTCAGATATATGAATACAAATGAAATTTTCTCACATTATTTAACATTTTTTCCAAGGTTAAATAAAAAACTGTAAAAACAGAAAATAAAAACACATAAAATTGCACTTATTTCACTGTAAGATAAGCACTTAGTATAAATTTATCACTATTATTAATAATTTTGTCGGACATAAAAACTGAATTGACACTTGTGACGTAAGAATACAGCTGTACTGAGAGTGTACAAACTCTACGTCACCAACTATTGTACTTGACAATCTATTTGGTCCAGGGCAAGAAATATATAGACCAGGAACCGCCATATCTGATGCGTCAAATCTGTGTACTGCAGTGGGAGATCAAAACAAAGAATTCAGGGGCAAAACATCAATTATGTAGGAGGGGGGATAATAAGATATATTGCTATCGTAGACATGAATAATGATTATAAAACGCAAGAATATTTGTTACTTGCGAGTATATGCGTTAAAGACAGGAGAGAGAAATGATTATTACCATGATTATATTCTAATTGTGAAACTTTATATGGTAAAATTGGGATGTTTTAATAAAAGCAAAAACAGGTCCTCATTCCATGGGAATCAAATATAGCGATCAGTTGGCCTCAGCCAAAGGCAGATTCATGCGGTTTTTTGTTCTTATCCCAGCTAGGATCACAATTTCACAAATTAAACATAATCTTTTCACCATTTCTCATTCATACATTTTTGACCGGCATTCTATAAACATAAAGATGGCTGAATTAGAGCCCATCGCGTACAAATTTACCCTAAAAAAACGAACTTTTAACACCATTTTCAGATCAAACCTATCTTAAAAATATTTATTAAGATAATATTTTTGTTCTTAGGAACTTATGTCTTTATATCCAAGAATCAATATTCTATTATTTCTACATTTCACTTTTTTCTCACATTTAGAGCTAAAACTTAGTTTGTACTTTGAAAAAGAATATAATGAATAATAAATTTTGTGAATATTCTATAATAATTATCATTTTCCTAAAGAATAAGAATATAATGAATAATAAATTTTGTAAATATTCTATAATAATTATCATTTTCCTAAAGAATAAGAATATAATGAATAATGAATTTTGTGAATATTCTATAATAAATTAACTAACTTGGTATTTCCTACTTTAAAGAATTGAACATAGCGCTAGATTATGAATTTCGTAAAAACTATTATATTTAATACATAAAAACTTAAAAATAGATTTAAAATTGTTCATATAAAAAAGTAAGCACACATTAATCAAACTGCTATATTTTTCTAAAGTTTAAATTGAATGAAACTAAATGGTTGTTTATCATTGGCTGAATCACTATTCTCTTCAACCAATCAGAAGCCATTAGTTCTAGAAAATCAGAGAGTTATACCCGAGCATGCAAAGTAACAATGCTTTATAAGACTTTAACTTAAGAATTATCAAGATCTAAAATTAAAATATTATTTTAAATAGATCACTTCTTTTTGATGTAACACAATTCTCTTCGATGGAATTACCAGACCTTCCGAGATTTGAGAAACGGATTACCTTAATCCGTTGGGCTGGAAAAAAACGGTTTAGAAATTTCAAACATAAAAAGTTTCGGCTTCTGCTAATGTCAGATTTAGAAGTTTAAATTTGATAAAAGATGATTTTACGAAATATTCACGTTTATCTTATCTATCAAATTACAAATTAATCTTTTGATAACCATCCTAATTTTCCGCAACGTTAAGTAACAAAGTAATTTTGTTATTAATGAATCCCAAATTATAGAATGAAGACAATTACCTAATTGTTTCTTTTCGATATTTCGTGGTGGTCATACACTGCTAGGATCAAGCTATATCCTTAATTATAAGTGTCCACAATGGATATTGAAATCAAGTATTCAAGATTAAAAAGTTCTCCGATTTTTAAAGTAAATCTGACCCCGCCATTTTTAAAATTTTAAATGAGACTTAGGTCTAAGTAGACATTACGACTAATTTAAGACTTGAGCATTCGGATTTCAGCTGCAACTAATTTTCCACAGAGTTGGGTCATAAAACCGGTTTAATATTTTATTTGGCAGATTTTCAATGTTGGAGTTGGAGGATTTAAGGAATTTGATTAAAATAAAACTCAACATTGAGTCTAATTCTCAAATATAACCAACCACGGTCGGTTTTCTTTTCATTGGGCCTAACTCCTTAAGTCGAGCCTAAGAGCTGGCAGCTGTCGATCACGTGACATGCATGCTGTCGTCAGCTGATTCATAAGTTGTGTCTAAGGTTGAGCCTTAAACCTGGGTCTTGGGAACTAAGTCTCGAGCCGAAGCTTTTAAATCGCGGGCTCTTGACATTATTAAAAGTTTTCATGTCTATGTTAATGAAAAGGAAGTAATAAATATATAAATAAAATATTTTTACTTTAAATAAATTTGTAATGTTTTAATTTTTGATAAAATTATAATATTTTAAACATTAAAATATAATCTGGAAAAAATTAACATTCAATTTGGGAAGATTTGGCGATAAGAGAGATAATCAATTATTTAAAAATTAAACATCAACTTTTTGCTTTGTACAGAGCCCGCGATTTAAAAGCTTCGGCTCGAGTCTTAATTCCTTAAACGCAGCTTTAAGACCCAATCTTAGACCCAACTCTGACGACAGCTTGTGTCACGTGATTGACAGCTGCGAGATCTTAGGCTCGACTTAAGGAGTTAGGCCCAATGAAAATAAAACCGACCTTGGTTGGTTTTAGTGGAGAATAAGGCTCAATGTTGGGTCTTATTCTCATCAAAACTCGGAATGCACCAATTCCAACTATGAAAATCCGCCAAATACAACATTAAACCGGTTTTATGAACTAAACTCTGTTGAAAAATAGATGCAACTTAAATTCGAAAGCCCGAGCCGTAAATAAGGCTCAACAACAGCTTAGACCCGAGTCGTATTTTCTTGAATTTTTTAAATCGCCGGCTCTGTAGTAACAGACTTTCAGGAGAATTCAATTGTTTAAAACAGATATAAAGAGCAAACATTTTTTGGGAAAATGGGACTTCTTCGAATATGTAAGTATATAAGCTTGAGAACCCAGCTTTTCCTGGAAACTATCTTAATAAAAGCCAACCTATACTAACCTATACTAACCTATATAACCTATACTAACCTATACTCAACTGGGAATTTTTTACTTTTGCTAAGAAAATTCCGTGGTTCTACCGAACTACCCCAATAAAAATTTAAATATCTAAAACAATGCTCTTTGAAATACTTTTGCAGCCATGTAATAATATTATCCAGAGCTACAATTAGTATGAGTTGGTTTATCGTACCTAGGGCCAAAGGTCTGGGGACACTTTGAGTTGGCTCGGTCAAAAAATCGGATGCATAATCACTGAGACTGCAGAGCTAATCATAAAGGATAAGACTTTATAACGATTAATGAT
Organism: Eurytemora carolleeae; assembly: GCF_000591075.1. Taxonomy (NCBI): domain Eukaryota; kingdom Metazoa; phylum Arthropoda; class Copepoda; order Calanoida; family Temoridae; genus Eurytemora; species Eurytemora carolleeae. Next base: position 34,431 of record NW_019397842.1, on the reverse strand, counting down.
TATTATTATCAATAAGATTAAACATTTAAACATTAAATGACAATATTCAAGGCAGTGAACCAAATTCAACCCTCAGATCATTACATTTAATAAGCATTCAGGTCGCCATTAAACTCTCAAGTCTTTGTGGGTAACCCTGCAGTTATAAGAGATATATCTGAACAATAGGCTCTGTTAGTATATACACCTTGTATGATTAGATGAATAGATAGTTAGAAAGTTTGATTTCTAATATAACTTATTCTATTCATCTTATTCAAGAACAAGATCAACCAATATTTTGAGAAAAGAGTGGAACAGGAGGGAGGGTGCAAAATAAAGAGGGAGGAAGGGGTTAAGGAATAGAGATTATTTTAGGTATAAAGTTCTATGATATAGATCTCTATGTGATACTTGAGCTTTCAATGGATATCCATAAAAGACCGTTATGGACCTTATTTACTGTATGGTTAACAGAAAAAAATAAAAAAGGATTTGAGTTTTTACCACAAACTCAAATCTTCTTATCCCAATATCTTTGCAACCTGATGGTGCAAACCTTTGATATTTCAAACTTAGATAACATTATCTATAAGTATTAATAGTTTGAAATATCTAAGGTCTACGACATTGGTATACAAAGATATAGAGATTAGAAAATCAGAGTTTGTTGCAAAAACTCAACTCCTTTGCATTAAATGTAAAAATGGGATTGAATTTGAAGACTGTCTGAATTTTAAATCAATATGTCTGAAGTCTGAATCACAGTGCAAGTTAGCTTTTATAGTTCAACCAATAGCAAATATTTTCAATTATATAATTTTTTTAAGTTTTTAAGATTATGAAAAAGTTTTTGATTACTGAATTTATAATGTTTTGTCCACCTGCAGCGCATGAAATCTATTCCTATAAATCACACTATCATGCTACCCTGGTCATTTTTCAATACAAGTTATGAAATCAATGGGAAATTTGTAATTAATAAAAACATTGAATCATTGAAGAGGTTACGTTAGACTTTATATTATTGTAGTATTGTACTCAATTATCATTGTTCAAGTGGGATTTTTTGTGAAACATTTATTTCTATTTTTCTATTAAAGATAACTTGCGCCTTTTTTTCAATGCTCAATTTCCGAAATTTTTAAAAATTAAAATTTGTTGAAGCATTTGTTTTCATTTTCGACTGGCAATAATCTTTTCTGTTGTCTTAAGTGAGAGATTCTACAAAAGATTGTGCCCGATTGCCGTTAATATATTTATTGGTTACAAGCTGAAGTGCCCTGGGTTGACCGTGGGATAAAAAAATTAAATTTTAAAGAAAAAATTTAATTTTTGGAAAAAAATTAAATTTTTTTATTAGCCTATGTTACCCCCAGGGTACCCATGGGTTACTTCAAAAATGTTCAGCCGATTTGGTCCAGCCGTTTAGCCAGCTATAGCTAACATATATACATACTAATTTATTTTTCAGCTTTTAACTTCACATTTTTTATTAAAAAAAGAAAAAAAATTTTAAAAAAATAATTTATATATATATATATATGAGCTTTATTACATATTTCTTCATATTATATTTCTTATATTTTTATTCTTCCTTATGTTCATGATTCCCTGCAACTGTAAACTTTTCGCTTTCTTTGTTAAATCAATAAACAAGCCATTCAAACTATATTTAAAGTAGAGACGACCTAATTTAACACTAGATTGTCATATTAGAAGAGTTTCAGGTCGTCTTTACAGTCTCACCCTATGTGGGTAACTCTGTCTATGATTAGTTAAATTCCAAGTTTTAGAATTAGGGATTGATTTTAATAAGAAAATTTCATTTTTTCGCTCTCCATGAGGAAAAATTAAATGTTTGAGAAATTACTGGTAATACTTTCAGGAAATTGTATCCACTTACATTTTTATAGTCCTGATTATGAAGATTTTAAGATTTTATATCAATAGTTATCTTTTAGAAGGTGTTTTTGCCAAAATTCTATTTAATTTTGCGTCAGAATCTGTGTATTTTTAGTTGACTGTTGCAGTGCTGAATATGTTGATATGAAGCAATGTTTAAATTATTCAACATATTAATGAATGAGAGAATATATAAATTTAATAAAGATCGGGGAACTCTTGTATTATGGATATCAAGATCAATGCTTGATCTATTTTTATTAATTAAATCTTTATACGATATCCCGTGAAGATAAGTAAGATCAAGGTTGTAATGCAAGGAAAGTTATTTGAGAGGTGTTCGCATCTTTTGTACTGCAGTATACTGTCTCTGGGCGGTAATGTAAACACAAGACGGATGTCGAAGCCTTGCATGAGATCCATCTTTCACATAAATAATCAATGAAATATTCTGGTCATAGGAAACTATCGTGTGAATTATCAAAATTATCAAAATTTAATGCTTTTAACCTCCTTGGATACTAAACGAACCCTGCATGCATCTACTCTTGTTTACAAATTCCGCCCAGAGAGAACTGGTATACACAACCGCAATTAACTTTCCTTGCATTAAATCCTTGAGTAAGATACTAATTCTAAACTGTAGAATTCCTTCTGTATAATATCGATGCTTTATCCCGAAATTTACAACAAAAAGGTTGTGACTTCTGATTTTAAAACTGTCTTTGAATTGTAATTGAAAAAAAACATGTTTAAATTTTAACACTCTTACTTTTTTAAAATTATTGTGATATTTAAACCAAAATTGCAATTCCCTTTCCTAAAAACCAATTTACTGTTAAAAGAATTAAATGGAAGTGTGCACTGAATAAATGAGATTCATGAAAAGTATCTGGTTATTTTCATATTCAGAACATTTTTTAAATTCAGAAGGCATATCCATCCAAATCAATCATAACAAATTATTAGAATATAAAAATTAATTTCATTTGAAATACATCATTTTGCAAAGGTGTCTCAAAGGGCTAGACATTTACAATTTAGGTTTAATAAACCATTGTTTCTAGGTTTCGTTCAAAAGGTGTAATTGGCAAAATCCTTCTTATAGATTTCTTTGTGAGAGCTTCAATATTTTGGATTGCAGTAAGCCAAAACAATTCTCTAATTTAATCTGTAATTTAAAACCCTGCAAAAAATATGTCAGTGTCAATGATACATTTAAAACTTATTTTAGCAATTAAATTTTTCATTTTTATAACTTGAATTGAATCTTGAATTTAAAGTAGTTCCATGCCATTTATTCTTGGTATATAATAAATAAAAGAAAATAAACAAAAACAAATGAATAAATGATTATGAATGAAGAAATGAGAATGAATGAATAAATGAGATTAAATGAGAATGAATGAATAAATGAGAATGAATTAATAAATGAGAATGAACAAATAAATGAGAATGATTAAATAAATGAGAATGAATGAATAAATGAGAATGAATGAATATATGAGAATGAATAAATAAATGATAATGAATGAATAAACGAGAATGAACAAATTAATGAGAATGATTAAATAAATGACAATGAATGAATAAATGAGAATAAATGAATAAATGAGAATAAATGAAAAAATAAGAATGAATGAAAAAATGAGAATGAATGAATAAATGAGAATGAATGAAAAAATGAGAATGTCAAAATAGATAAAAATAAATGAATAAATGAGAAGGAATGAATAAATAAGAATGAATGAATAAAAGAGAATGCATGAATAAATGAGAAAGGATGAATAAATGAGAATGAATGAATAAAAGAGAATGAATAAATAAATGAGAATAAATGAATAAATGAGAATGAATGAATAAATGAGAAGGAATAAATAAATGAAAGTGAATGAATGAATAAATAAGAATGTCAAAATAGATAAGAATAAATGAATAAATGAGAATGAATGAATAAATGAGAATGAATGAATAAATGCGAATGAATGAATAAATGAGAATAAATGAGAATGAATTAATAAATGAGAATAAATGAATAAATGATAATGAATAAATAAATGAGAATTAATGAATATATGAGAATGAATATATAAGTGACAAAAAATGAAGTGAATACAATTTAAGATAAAACACAGTTAATGCTATTATACAATTTTAAAATTGTTACGTTTATAGGATCCCGAGCACAGAATTTTCCGTGCAAAGTATGATATTTAAAATTTGTATATTCTGAATTCTGATATGGAAAATATTAGACCACAAACTACACAGATAGGACAATATTATCTTTAGACGACTTCAAACTCTTCAAAAATGACGATCCAAAGTTTGAATCAAATCTTCTGGCTAAAATTGGTCTTCAAATGGCTTATTTATGATAAGACAACTAAAGAAAGAAGTTTATATAGTTGCAGGGAATCATGAATATAAGAAAACGGACATGTATGAATTCCGTACAGTCTTCTTTATGCAGCTATCAGTTGGGGCACAGACACACACTCTTTTGTACAGACAAACGCCTATTACGGCTGGCTGAGTCAATGTCTACAAGACCATGGTTTCAATCTCTACTGCAAAACGACATCTTGTGTCCTATCTATGAAAACGACATCTTTTGTCCTATCTATGAAAACGACATCTTTTGTCCTATCTATGAAAACGACATCTTTTGTCCTATCTATGAAAACAATAAACAGGGTTTTGTATAATAATTTACACTGCTAAGAATCAAGGATAATATTGTATATTTTTAAACTAGGAAATGCACGAAAACCTCCATCTCATTTCTCGCATTCTGCGCGCATAATAACTATCATCGTGTTTTAACGCGCGCAAAAAAAGGAACATGATCTTGAGCGTGCTTGCTGAGCTCTTGTTGCGTAAAGATATTGAAATCATATTTAAACGAAATAAAACTAAACATTTATTGTTCAGCTTTGAGAAATATATTGAATATGTGTTGTAAAACAAAGCAGTGAAATATTTTGTACTTGATCTATAAATCCCCGAATCATTGTATAGATAGATACATAAACATAGATATACAAAAAAATGTATATAAATACAAAAACATGGATATTTAAAAAGATGTACATAAATACAAAAACATGGATATTACAGAAGAAAAAATAACGAGAAAAGGCAGTGGAATTTTGGGGTTTAAATTATCGTACATTTTATGCCTAGTAAATTTGGGGAAACACTGGAGTTAATTCTCCAATTGGGGAGACATTTGGGGAAATTCAGGAGAGTAAATGGAGGAATTGACAAAGTATGGAACCACCTGGGGGAGTTGGTTCCAAAAAGTGTCCACCGATTTCCGTAAATAGGTCGTTCAAAAGTTCCGAGAATTTCTCGAGAAAGTGAAAAAGTTCTCTAGAATTTCTCTTGAATTTCCCCAAAATTGTTTACTGGGGTGTTGATATCGATTGCTGACGAGATTGTGTCCAGGTTTAGACATCAATAGCTAAGTGAAACTAAGCTGTTCCTGGATAGATACGGGTTCTAGAAACCGTTATGGAGTAGGGTATTTACTACAGACACACAAAACACTTTATGTACATAGACACAGGGACATATAGACACATAGAACACGTAGACACATTTATATACATTCACTCATGGACACATAGAGACACATAACTCTTAGACACACAGACAAAGAGACACATAGAAACATGTACACATAATCACATAGACAAAAAGACACATAGTGCACATAGATACTTAAACAAATGACCCAAAAAATTGCGATTTTTGCAAACCAACACTTGTCAAAGTTTTAATTTTAAATGACCCCCTCCATTTAAAGAGAGACATGATCGATTTCTCGAATCCAGACTGTAAAGTTGGATAGATTTTCAAAACTGGCTTGATTTAAAAGTGTCAGAGCACCTTAGCTTTTGTTTTATGTCACCAAATACCAATTTACTTTTTTCTGTAGCAATAGACACGTACATTTTAAAACTAGGACTATAAAGCATTTGATTTTAGCTTTTGTTATTTTTAGGCAATTTGCAAATTTTCTTTTTTCTGATTATAAATCAATTGTTTGCAACATTTTGCACAAAGAGGAGAATCGGAAATTTTAGTTTGTAATAAAATTTGAAAAATTAAAAATCGTAGATTTTGTTCGAGCGCAATGCGTTGATGAATTATTTACGGTAATTTTGCAGAATGCGTTCATGGAATCCACATTTTTACATTTATCAGTTTGGCGGCCCTTTATGAAAATATCACAAACCAAAAGTTTATCTGTATCATTAATTATCAAAATAATTGTATGAATTCATTATTTGCCAAAAACTCAAATAGTCTAATTTGAATTTCTTTATCTTTGCAACCTGATAGTGAAAACCTTTGATATTTAAAACTTAGGCCTTTGACATTGGGTTGCAAAGATATAGAGATTAAAAAATCCGAGCTTGTGACAAAGACTCAATTTCTTTACAGAAAATTTAAATGGAATTGTGTCTTTGCCACTATAACTCTAATTTTCTTATTCCTGTATCTCTACAACTCAAATTCGTAAACCTTAGATATTTCAAACTGTGAATTCAAATGATCTAAGTTTGAAGTTCGTACAGATGTAAAAATTAGAAAATTTGAGTTTGTGGCAAAGACTCAATTTCGTTATCTTAAGTGCAAGTTACACCGGACCTCACCCCACCCCAATANAAAAAATGTGATGGCCCTGAATTGTAAAAGCACTGAAGCAAATCTCATGATTACTCACAAGTTCATTATTCAAGGTTTCCCAGCTCACTCAGCTCACTCAGCTCACTCTGCTCACTCAGCTTACTCAGCTCACTCAGCTTACCAGATCACAGAGAATAAAATATTCTACCAATCCTTCAGATCTTTCAGATTATTCAGATTCACAAAATATCAAAATATATCAGTTCCGTCTGAATTGCATCCTGACATGTGTGAAGAAGGAAATCATAACAGAATTGTATCCATATATGTATATATATGGATATATGTATATATATGGATATATATATACATATATGTATATAAATATACATATGGAATTTGCTGTTAAAAAATGGATTTATCCTAAATCATTTTGTCCGCCTAAAATGTCTAATTTTGATAAGGCATGTTGATAAGGTAAGGGGGCAAAGGGATGAAAGAGGACAACGTGAGACACAAGAAGTCAATTGAATACTTTTTGTGGCAGCAAGTGACATTAAACAAAGAGAGACGATAGGGGGAAAGAAGAGACAACAAAATGTATGCAACAAATGCAGCCTGGCTGGATCACAGTGGCTAAAGAGCGACAAATCAGAGTCCGCGATTTAAAAAATTCTGGAAAATACGGCTTGGGTCTAAGCTGTCATTGGGCCTTATTTACGGCTTGAACTTTCGGATTCAAGCTGCATCTTATTTTCCAAAGAGTTGAGTTTAAAAAAACCGGTTTAATATTCTATTTGGCGGATTATCATGGTAGGAATTGGTGCATTCCGGGTTTTTATGAGAACAAAATTTAACATTGAGCCTAACTCCTTAAGTCAAGCCGAAGATCTTGCAGCTGTCAATCACGTGACACAAGCAGTCGTCAGAGTTAGGTCGAAGATTGTGTCTTATAGTCGGGTTTAAGGAATTACGGCTCGAGCCGAAGTTTCTAAATCGCGAACTCAGGGAAGAGAGACAGTAGAGCAAAACTAGAGAAAATAAGACAAGGGAGATAAGAGGAAAAAGTGGAATTTTTGGGGTTAAATTCTCGTACATTTTATGCCTAGTAAATTTGGGGAAACACTGGAGTTTATTCTCCAATTGGGGAGACATTTGGGGAAATTCAGGAGATAAGTTGGAGTAAAAAAGAACGAAGAAAAATGTTCGAAGAAAACTTTATAAGAAGTTTGAGTAAAATTCTCCAAATATTTTCTCCGAGTGAATCTAGAGAAAATATTAAGAAAGATAGGAGAAAAAAACGGTCGAAAAAAACAGAAGAAAAAATAACGAGAAAAGGCAGTGGAATTTTGGGGTTTAAATTATCGTACATTTTATGCCTAGTAAATTTGGGGAAACACTGGAGTTTATTCTCCAATTGGGGAGACATTTGGGGAAATTCAGGAGAGTAAATGGAGGAATTGACAAAGTATGGAACCACCTGGGGGAGTTGGTTCCAAAAAGTGTCCACCGATTTCCGTGAATAGGTCGTTCAAAAGTTCCGAGAATTTCTCGAGAAAGTGAAAAAATTCTCTAGAATTTCTCTTGAATTTCCCCAAAATTGTTTACTGGGTAACTAGTTCATGCTTAATCGGACTTTGTCATCTTTGCACGGAGAGTAATGCTTAAAATTTACGCTTGCAATCCCTTTAACTTTTAATCTTAGAAACATACTTTTTAGGTTTATCTTTTTGGTTTGAGGCAGGTCTTCAAATTCTGGAAGATTTTCTGAAATCAAGGAATATTTTCATATTTTAAATTTTCGTTTCAGCTTGAATATCTAGAAATATGAAATACGTGGATTCTTGTGAATTTAGATTGCAGAAAGCATTGATGATAAAGAGCAAGGAAGCAATGGACCTTATGCAATTTTAGAGACATCCCTTTACCATAAAATTTAATACTATAATAATAACGTATTTTGACATAAATAGCCCGGGTACAAAAAAAATTATTAATAGTTAAGTTTTTTCTGTTGGCACTTGAGGTAATAATGGTTACAAACCAGAAATATTCGCCTTCCCCCTTCAAATGTTTTGTGGTCCCTCAAGTCTATAATCCGTATCCTTTAGACACACTAGCCTGAAACTGCAGTTCAAAGTTTCACCGCTAGGGTTCTCTGTAGTCCGAAGCAAATTTTAAAATAAGCTTAAGATAAATTTTCTTTGTCTGAATAAAATTAGAAAATTCTATATAGAATATTTCAGTTTGAAATTTTTGAATTCTTTATAAATAAAATGATATTTTTACAAATACTTCAGGTTCTCTCTACAAATAGAAAGTAATAAATAACTTCAGTATCAAATTTACATTACAGATCCTTCTAATGTTCAACGGGACAAGATGAATAGGTAATTCAGTTCTCTTACTGAAGCTTGCTGCCGAACCTATGTTCGCAAGTAAGTTATACCTAACTGATCCCAATATAATGAACTTTTTATACCAAGACCGAAAGGTCAAAAAATGATATTAGTTGTGAAGCAGAGAAACTTTGTGTTGATTGGCAATGTTTGAAAAATAAAGTAGGACCCAGCCTTTCCGCCCCTATGAAACCAAGGGCGTTTACAGGGGGGGGGGGCAGTGCATCTCCCTAGACCTTTAAAGGGGGGAGGGCGAAGCCCCACCCCCCCTAAAACTCAAAGCTATGACACTTTAAAATCTGAAACTGAAGAGTAAAGAACATAAAAAAATTAGTTAGGTGTTCTTTTCTGCTAGTTTTGTTTGAAGGAGAGATAAAGTAGTACTCGCAAGGTAATTGCACTGTATGTGAACCTTTAAAGTATCTTATGCTAAAAATGCCTGATATCCAAGAAGCCAAATGTTTTGAATTTACAGTTAAAATCCCCCCTCCCCCTAGAAGCTTATAGGGGGGGGGGGCAACAAAATATTTCGTCTCACCCTAAGATTTATTTCTATATATACGCACGCGGCCCTTGCATAATTAAGAAAACGATATGATCCTGTAGTAAGGTTAAGCCAATTAAACTAAAATTAATCTTATCAATTTAATGTTTTCTTTCTACAGGGTGTCCCAATAAACATGGGAATTCAGTGACGAATTCGATATCGTCTTTATAAACAATTCGTTGATTTAGTATAGTAATACCTACTGAGAAAGCTGTAATCCGTAAGATTTTTGTCTGCTTTGTTTACAATTAGTTTTTTTATGTTTTGACTGCATACATACAGTATACAAACAGAGTAAACAATTGTCCGTCTTCACTGTTCATCTTGTGGAGATATTATAGACACATCTTTACAGTCATTTACCGTTTTCATAAAATAAACTCTAGCAGACATAATAATATAATGGCTTTTGAAAACAGGTATTACAATGCTAATTCATAACAAAGACGGTATCGAATTCGTCACTGAATTCCCATGTTTATTGGGACACCCTGTATATATGTGGCAAACTGAAATATACAAACTAAAGCAGAAAATGTATTTTTAAATAATCAGTATTAATTCATTGCGAAATTATATAAAAATTTTATGAAAATTTCCAGAATTTCTAAAAAAGAAGCGCCATAGGAGATAAGAAAAAAAGGTATTATTTTAGTCCTTTATAAAAAATCTAACCTTATTTGTACTTTAAGGCATCGTTTTTAATTAGGGGTTTTCAATGTTAAAAGTGCTCCACAGAAATGTCTTAAGTACGTTTGCTTTTATTGTTTCGGTCAATATATTTGGTTGAAGTAGAAACGTGCAATTTTAGATAAGGATTCTAATAGAGCCTGAAGCCTAAAAACTTTCAATGTTTAAAGCAATGCAATGCCCACAATTCTTTTTCAAGTGCAAGCCTTTATTACCGTCCATTTGGATGTAAAAATTATAACTAAGAACAATTTTGCGGATTAGCATGCTTCAAAAAAGGTGAATTCCTAAGATTTGAAAAAAGTTTTAGAAACTGTTTCAATTGTTTATTTGATTTTAACACCCATACAACGTCAGTCATTTTAACTGCATATTTATCAAACTGGCAGATTTAAAACTGTAATTCTTTTCTACTTTCTAAACTTAAATTTACCATGTACTCAAGGCTGAAAACTTTAGACTTGGATGGTTAAATTTCGAAAAATTTCCTGGATACAGGATTAAAATAATCTTATGATTTACAAAAAGCATTGATCTCGATATCCGCACAGAGTTCTAAACTTTTTAGTTCAGATGTGCTCTTAAAGCATTTTTTGAAAATTTTTTCAGAAACCATAATTGTAACTTAAACTTGTAATTTAAACAAAATAAATTTAATTCTCGTTATTTAATTCAAGAAAATAACTTAATTTAGAATAGAATTTTTTTAAAATCACCTTCCTATTTATTTCTAGGATAGTCTGCAGATATAGTGACAAATACTTGCGACAAACAAAATAACTTGAATTCAAATTGAAACACGCTGACCAATCAGAAGCACAAAAACATCTGATGAGAGATCCCGATAAATAAATAAACATAGATAGCTTATGTACGCAAAATCACCAAGAATTGTACAGTCCGCGAACTCATACTTCTAGGGGTCAAAATGTACTTCAATGATAAGCGGGGTGGTTTGGTGTTTTAATGGATTTCATAATTATTAACCACTCAGGGTTGAATTTTATTTTGAGAATATCAAACTATTTCACTGAGCAATATATCATATTGACGAGAACTGAAAAAGGACATGAGAAGGACTAAACTAGCCTAAATTTCTCTCTTCAGAACTCATGTACACTACAAGTACTCAATGACATAAGAACAGCCAATGTTCACAACCGACCTAGTTAATCTATATAATAGGAATATCTTTAAAACATCTCTGTACATTTATATCTTTCAAAATGAAAATGTCGTCTTATGCGCAATCTATCTTTATCTATGAAGCAGAAGTACGAGACAAATAATTTTGAACTTGAAATGAAATGCTTCAAATTAACAATTTCTGTGTCTTGCTTTTTCTATTAGCATTAAAAATCAATAAAACAAAGATATAAATAGATTGTCTTATATTATGATTATATTTCAAACTAAATCTGTACATTTATTTTATTGTAATAAATTTTTTATACAAGAATATATATTGGAAAATGCAAATTAAAAAAATGCAGTTTTAACTAAAATAAATACAAAACATTTTAATAGAATAAAAACACTTTTTTCACTTCAGAATTAGAAACATTATTTTTAACTATTTTTAATCTGGAAAACATTTGCTGTTCAACGTCTGGACATCTAGAAATTCTAGTTTATCATCTAAAATATCTAGAAATCCAAGTTATCTAGAAAATTTATCTTGTAGAAAGAAACCATATTTTATCTAGAAACTCTAGTTTATCTAGAATATCTAGAAAACCTAGTTTATCTAGAAACCCGTGTTTATCTAGAATATCTAGAAACCCTAGTTTATCTAGAATATCTAGAAACCCTAGTTTATCTAGAATATCTAGAAACCCTAGTTGATCTAGAATATCTAGAAACCCTAGTTTACCTAGATTTTCTGAAAACCCTAGTTTATCTAGAATATCTAGAAACCCTAGTTTACCTAGAATATCTAGAAACCCTAGTTTATCTAGTATATCTCGTTGATAATCTAAAAATCTCTGATCTCTGAGCTAGAAGAGTTGAATAAACTGGGATGTAGAACCATCTCTCCAGGCGGGGTCCTCAGATACCTGATGAACAGAGGTATTTACTATATATATATTTAGTTTTATTAAAGGGACTGTAAGCGTAATTTCAAGTGACCCTCCATGCAAAAATGACAATGCCCGATTTGAAACAGTATCCTTAGAAGCTTTGAAGAAGACTCAGCCTTGATTTCCACGGAATGATGGTTCACCTTTTATTTAAATATTTATTTGTCTCAGGAATGAATTAGATAATATATGAATGTTTATCTTTTTAACTTTTTTCATTTTGGTTTCTCTGCACATTTCTTGCTCATATCAATGGAGAAATTTACAGATATAAAAACTTTTAGATTCGGGCATTGCCATCTTTGCATTAAGGGTCACTTTTAAATAAGCTAATAGTCTCTTTACTTTCAATCCGTCCTGTAACAAGCAGATCCGGATCCAGCTTCTGAGCTTATGCTTATCTTACACCAATATATTTTTCTAAAAGTTTACTTTTTAACGAAAACTTTGTTGTGCGCATTAGTTGACACTAAAAATGTGTATTTTGAGACTAGTACAGTATAATTGCGATGTATGCACTGTATTTTACAATAAAAATCGGCTTTAATTGATTGAAAAATCTGACCTTAGCTCTGCACATTGGGCAGGTAGTATCCCGGTCAAACCAGGTAGTTACACATTCCTCACAGAATATATGCTTACAGTGTAGCATAGTTGGGACTTGATAGTTATCCTAGATAGATAGATAGTATAATAGTTAGATAGGTTGACAGATATTTATATACACTGATGATTGCATAAAAGCATGAAACAATTTGTTTATGAATAAAATGTTTTAAGAAGATTGTTGCGTATATATATATATATATATCAGTTTTTAACTTCACGTTTTTATAATTTTTTATTTATATATATATAAAAATAATATATTATATATAAATAATATAAGAAAATTAAAAAAGACAAACAGATAGCAGCATTAAAGGTAGATAGATCGAACGACAGAATGATAGATGAATAAAGACTTTGAGAGATAGAAAAGTAGATGTTAGTTCCACATTTATTGAAAATATATTTTGGTCTGGGTTGACCCTCGTCAGTTCCAACGATATAATAACCATCAAAATTGGTGAAAAAAATTAAATTTTTTTTTGTTAAAAAATCACAAGAAAAAAAAAGAAACAAAAAAGATTATTCAAAATAAAAATTTGGGCTGTCAAATGGACATAAGGGAAACAAACTCAGATTATGAGATGGAAAAAAGGTAATATGCAAATATTCACTTTAAAAAAAATGTCTTAGGACAATTATTATTCCTTGAGATTGTTTCTGTCACTAAGGTTAAAAACAAACTGTTCAGATGTATGTGTATAAAGTGATGGTGGGGGTCGAACTAATTAACGAACATTTGCGTAAATCGGGGGGAGGGGGGGGGAGACGGCTTGTTTGAGGAGGGGTATTTAAATCAAAAATTAATATATTAATATAAGAAAATTAAAAAAGACAATAGATAGAAATAAAGATAGATAGATCGAAAGAAAGAAAGTTAGATGTATAGAAATAGATGAATAGAAAGATAGTTAATATATCGAACAGATAGACCATGTTTACTTGACATATTGGATAGAATCCTCGCTGAACAGATAAACCATAATTACCTGACATATTGTACAGAATCCTCCCCAGAACAGATAAACCATGTTTACCTGACATATTGTACAGAATCCTCCACTGAACAGATAAACCATATTTACCTGACATATTGGACAGAATCCTCCACTGAACAGATAAACCATATTTACCTGACATATTGTACAGAATCCTCAGCTGAACAGATAAACAATATTTACCTGACATATTGGACAGAATCCTCCGCTGGCCTTCATCTGGTCTTGGGTTGGGGTTTTTCCATACCTACACATAAATATGTCATCTATATATAAATTTAGCTTGTCTGTCTGTCTGTTTGTTTGTATCCAATAAACGTCAAAACGGCTGAACCGATCGGGCCCAAATTTTGTGTGGGACCTCACGTGACCCCGGGGAAGTTTTATGAACGATCAAAATTTTTAAATTTGTATTTAAAAGTTTTTAGTTTTTTGAGGACGCACAAAGTTGTGACATACATACAAATATCACATTAATAAATATATATATAATAGGATGGAGAATGAGGGGAATTATAAATAAGTAGATGATTAATAATTTAATTTCAAACAAAAACAGACCAGATGAATAAATGACTGAATATAAAATGTAAATAGGAATAAATGACTGAACAAATGTAAAGATGAAAAAATAACTGAATAAAGGATAAATAAATGACAGAATATTGATTGTAATGAAGAATAAATGACTAAATATTAAATGAAGGATGAATAAATGACAGAATAATAAATGTAAGGATGAATAAATGACTAAATATTTAATGTAAGGATGATTAAATGACAGAATATTGAATGCCAGGATGTATAAATGACTAAATATTAAATGTCAGGATGAATAAATGACTAAATATTGAATGTCAGGATGAATAAATGACTTAATATTAAATGTAAAGATGAAAAAATGACTGAATATAAAATGTAAGGAGGAATAAATGACTGAATATAAAATGTAAAATGAATAAATAACTGAATATTAAATGTAAGGATAAATGACAGAATATTGATTGTAACGAGGAATATATGACTAAATATTAAATTTAAGGATGAATAAATGACAGAATAATGAATGTAAGGATGAATAAATGACTAAATATTAAATGTAAGAAAGAATAAATGACTGAATATCAAATGTAAGTATGAGTAAATGACTAAATATTAAACGTAAGGATGAATAAATGACTAAATATTAAATGTAAGAATGAATAAATGACTGAATATCAAATGTAAGAATGAGTAAATGACTAAATATTAAATGTAAGGATGAACAAATGACTAAATATTAAAGGTAAGAATGAGTAAATGACTAAATATTAAATGTCAGGATGAATAAATGACTTAATATTAAATGTAAGGATGAATAAATGACTAAATATTAAATGTAAGAATGAATAAATGACTGAATATCAAATGTAAGAATGACTGAATATAAAAATGAATTAATAAATAATAAACCTTGTGGATTGCAGAACTTTATGAAAAGCTCCTTTACACAGTTTAATCGCTTTCATCAATGCTTTCCCCTTAACCACCATATAGCCAGCTGTTAGGAACACACCAAGCACCTTATAGCAGTATAGATTAAAGGGACTGTACACCAAGCACCTTAGAGCAGTATAGATTAAAGGGACTGTACACCAAGCACCTTAGAGCAGTATAGATTAAAGGGACTGTACACCAAGTACCTTAGATCAGTATAGATTAAAGGGTTTGTACACCAAGCACCTTAGAGCAGTATAGATTAAAGGGACTGTACACCAAGCACCTTAGAGCAGTATAGATTACAGGGACTGTACACCAAGCACCTTAGAGCAGTATAGATTAAAGGGACTGTACACCAAGCACATTAGATCAGTATAGATTAAAGGGACTGTACACCAAGTACCTTAGATCAGTACAGATTAAAATGACTGTACACCAAACCAAGTACATTAGATCAGTACAGATTATAGGGACTGTAGACGTTATATCAAGTGACCCATCATTTAAAAAAAGAGGCATGTCCCATTCACAACAATCCTAGCATCTTGTTTACGATGAGGAAGCAATGTCGTTTTTCTATCTCAAAACGTGTAAAGGAATAAAGTTTTTGTCACAAACTCAAATATTCCAATTCCTATATCTTAGCAACTAAATGGTGCAAACCTTTGATGCTTCAAACTTAGATTATTTAATCTAACAGAATTTATAGTTTGAAATATCTAAGGCTTATGAGTGACATTGGGTTGCAAAGATATATATAGATATATATATAAAGATAGGAATTAGAAAATCTGAGTTTGTGGCAAAGACTCAATTCCTTTCTGACAATTTCCTCCGTTGACATCTTCATTATAAATACGCAAGTTAGTTTAACAGAAAACCCACAATGATCAGGAAGCGTTTAAAGGGCACCGAGATTCGATCATGTAACTTCAGAAATGGAAACTCATTTGAAATTATATCTACCCTCTACACTCCCTTGAATAATAAATATATATGTTCAGGTTTGTGTCTAAATTACTTTGTTAATACCGGGAGAACCTGAAAAGCCTATCCCAACTATACTAAAGCTAATAAAAATTCTTAAAAGTTAAAAAAATTTATTTTACCTTATTTGGTATACTTGAGGGTCCCTCAGCCTTGTCATGGAGAAGGTACATCAACCACGGCTAAAATGAAAATCTAAAAATGGTGGCATTGCTTAAACTTGGTCGTGTTGCTGTGTTAATAACGTTTATAGTTAAAAGAAATTAATTAGAATTATTTATAACAAATGTCAAAATTTAGATAAGTTCCGGGCTGAAATACCATTCATTACACATTCGGGAATTGAATCTCCAGGCTGCTTAATAATAATAGTGCCTAAAGCTTTCTTTGAAGTTTGATTTGATTTAACCAAGGGCGTATACAGGGGAGGGGGGGG
>NW_019397842.1:0-17551 GCF_000591075.1 Eurytemora carolleeae | reverse complement strand
CCCCCCCCCCCAGGAGCTTCTAGAGGGAGAAGAATTTTTTTTTCGCGCTTCGCGCATATTTTGACCCCCCATAATTTATTTCTGTGTACGCCCTTGAATTTAACGGTCAGACTTAAAAATTACTTTAGATAACTTTAAACTTAATATTTATATTCGCGCCCATCTTCGATTAGAAATTATTTATTGTTTCTCTTTTTTTTGGGAAAACTTTAATCCAAGGCAAATCTAGATTTTCAAGCTTGTTTTACAAGAAAAAACAGGATTGTTAACTGTTAACCTTTTGCAAACTAGAAATTTATGGTAAATTTTTTGCTAGCTCAATTCTTTCAATTTCCTTCAATGGCCGCTGATTAAACCGCCATTCATCAGGATAATCTTGCAGAAAAAAACGACATTGAAAAAAATCAATCTTACATAAAAACGAGTATATCATATTCACTAATTATCAGACAAAGGTATGAAAGGTGCTGTAGTTAATCGTACATTCGAAAAATAGAGGTACACTTAAAATTACATATCAGTCCCTTTACTGGGACCCACGTATACCTGAATGGGTGCCAGCTGGCGGTGAAGCTGGGAGGTCACTTCGACAAACAGATAAAATTTTCCCTGAAAAAAAACCAAATATGTACATTTTTCCAGTTCCGCAAAATATCAACAAAATGAAAGTGGCGAATTTGTTTTTCATTTCTTAGAACATAATTTTTAATAATTTAGATCCGTGGTTCAAAGGATTGAATGTAAGGAATTCAGATTGATTTCTAAAGCTTTAAGATTTGAAGGTAAAAATTGGCCCTGAACTAAAAACATTTTGAACCTCCCCCCCCCATGGTCCCATTCTTTCTCTACAAAAAAATATTGTAAGAAAATCAGAGGCGTATACAGGGGAAAGGCTATCATAGTCAATAATATTTATGTTTCCCATGGGATTTTCAGCCACGGACGCTGAGCCCCCCTGCGCTATACAGTTTCCTGTATACGCCCCTGTTGATATTATTTCTTCCGAAATGAATATAAAAGTTAAATTTAATTACCCGTTTTTGATAAGGAACAAGTGTAGGAGGAAGAACTGTGATGATAATTTTGGTGAGAACTAAATCAAACAATTCATTTTCTTTTTAGATATTTTTATGTTCGTCTTTAAATTGGTTTGCCTGTTTCAGGATAAGGATCGCCACGGCTAAACCATTTCTTGTGTGACCTTGACTTTCCATTCGTAGCCGAAAAGTGTAAAAAATTAGAAAAGGGGATGGTGGAGTTGGCACATTTGATGTAGGGGGGGGGGGTACCTCTAATGACCTAAATGACCTCCAAAAATGAAAATGTTTTAACTATGGCTTTATGCATATCAAACGAAAACTGGGAACCCCAGGAATACAGTAGCAGCAACAAATCCAGTGTTTGGCCTTCTAATGACCTCTAATGACCTAAATGTCCTCCAAAAGTGAAAATGTTCTAACTATGGCTTTATGCATATCAATTAAAAGCTAGGAAACCCAGGAAAAAATTTAACATGATAAGGCAAGTATTTAATCCTTTTTCACGCTTTTAACCCAATGTTTTTTTTACCTAAAAATCTTTATTTTTCCTAATTCAGCAAATGAACTCCTACACTTTTTATTTTCTAAGAAAAAACAATGATGTTCAAAAGAGGAAAAATTTTTTGTTATGAAAATATGCATCCCTGCGCGAGAAAAAAGTAAGATTATAAATATTGTTTCCTGCAAGGAATTTGAGAAAGAAGTCGTTGATACCGACCACCCATAGTAGATCGTAGAATGTACAGACTTCGCCAGGATGGATGAAGAATGCACTGAAAAATTTATTATTCAAATTTGTTTTAAAGGGACTGTAAGCAATATTTTTAGTGACCCTCCTTACAGAGAAAACCAGACATTGCCATCTTTGCATTGTAAAACAACTTGAAATTATGCTTAGTCCCTTTAAAATGAAGGTGATAGTATCCTTTAAATCTAAAACTTTAGGAGACGTTATGATAACATAATGATGTGAGAACAATGTATCGAATTTGTAATGATGCACAAGTGGATAAGATTGTTGTCCAGAATTTTTTTTTTTTAATTTTAAGAAAGAAACAAAAACAATAAATGTGTTTCTCAAGTCTATTTATCAAAAAAGTTAACTTTTGAATTTAGAAGTTTAATTTATGAGATTTAAAATTTTAAAAAAATATCAGCATATTCACAATCAAGATCCCTGTTAACTGATTAGAGCTGGGAACTTTGGGTTGGATACAATTAATTTCAGTCATCTTTTCAATGTAAAATTACACTCCGGTTATCAAATAAAGATTACTATAATCTGAAGATTAACAAAAGATCGATATCAAACATGAATCTTGATATCCACAATACAAGAGTTCCCAGCTCTGAACTGAGTTAATCTTATTTCCGTTCATTTGAAAGTTGCCACCTACTATTGACGTAATGCTAGGTACTTTCCCAAATGATTTTTCCCATGTGGAAACTTCCCAATGATATTTTCCCTCGTGGCAACTTCCCAAATGTGCAATTCCGAAGCAGCAACTTCCCAAGTCTGTCCTAGCCGCAGCAATCGGACCCAATTGCAGCTTGCGGTGCCTCAAAGGGCCTAACCTAACCTTTAGGAAGTTGCCGCTTGGGAAATTGCACTTTTGGAAAATTGCACATTTGGGAAGCTGCCACTTGGTAAATTTTCACCAGGAAAAATGCCTTTGGGAAAGTATCTAACACCTAATGACCCACCTTAAAGAAAGTTTATCGTTGAAGAAAACATAGTAAATGAAGAATGTACAGAAGCAGAGGTTTAAGGTGACCGCAAACAAGGGACCCAAGGTTCGCCGGGCCTGCCGCCCAATCTAAACATTAATGGAATTTTTAGCGAAATTTTATGCAACCTTCCATTTATTTAGTGTCAGTATAATTCACATTAATCTTTAAATAGTTTTAGAATTTTTAGCGAAATTTTATGCAAACTCCCATTTATGGAGTGTCATAAATGGTTCACATTAATTTTAAAATATTAATGAGATTAAAAGCAAAATTTCATGCAACCTCCCATTTATGGATTGTCATATAATAATTCACATTAATCTGTAAATATCAATGAAATATTTAGCGAAATTATAGGCAACCCCCTATTTACGTAGTGTTATAAATGATTCACATTAATCTTTAAACGGTCAATATAAATATTAATGGGATTGCTAACGGCATTCTAAGCAACCCTTATCTTCAAAACGGCCCATCAAAAAATTGGTAATATAAATCAAATTAAACCCCTATTAGAAAAATGTATTTTATCATTGTAGGCTTGAAAAGTCAATTAAAAAGCCATAAAATAAAAACATACAATTAGTTGCCTTTAAGGATTGCTTGCCCTAAAGTTTTATTCAAAATAATGACAATTAAACTCTACATTTCATTTTACGCAATTAGGTATAATAAAAATACGCAAACAATAATCCTTGGGAATTTACTTATCAGTTTAATTTGAACTAAAATATGCTGGAGAACGAAATTATATGTAGAGGTGAAACCAATTGCAAAAGCTTGTCGACACTCATAAACCGACCCGGTCTCAACAGTTGGGGCATATTAAGTTGATAATTACCTGATGTTTTAATACAGAGTTGGCGTGAAGGAAGGTTAGAACTAAACCCAGGCAGACGAGAATACCTTAATACAACAAGCTCATTAGCTCAAACCAACCCAAAACCAAATCAAACCAAACCAGACCAAACCATATTTCATCTTTCATATCTATCAAATCTCGTCACGTCACGTCTCAAAAATAGACATTAACGGAAGGTTTATTCTCTTACTAAGAAATACTTTCAACCCAATTAGCTATATATTTTCCCATAAACATCTGACATCATTTTCCCATTTCAACGAATAAAACCCTAATGTTTTTTTCCTTCAAATATTCAAACATTCTAAGCTATGGGGGGAAGGGGAATAATTTTTAATGAAAATAAATACCGAGGAACCCCTGAATATAAATACCTGTCCAATGATCGAAAACGGATTTGATTAAGACCAGAAAGCAGAAAGGTATATATCTGAAACATTAATCTTAAATCTTAAAAAGTAAACATCCCTCTGATACATTTAGGATACATTTGCTTAGGATACATTTAATTTTGATGCGGATCCGGATCCTGGATCCGCACTTGATTTTTTTTTTGCAGTTTTTGGTTGATATTTTGCCACTTAGATCCGGATCCAGGAAGTCAAAATCTTGTGGATCCAACGGATCAGGATCCTAAACACTGCTGAAAACTACCCCTTCTTTCCGAACAATAAAAACAAACATAAAGGAATGTAATTTTCAGTGACTCTCTTCACAACAGAACCTTTAAAGCCTTGTATGATCAAAAATCATTTTTTTAACTATGAAAATTGATTATTTACAATTGAAAAGTTATCTACGGATTTCTGCTATAGAAAAAAAGCATGCAGATTGCAGAATCAAAAAGTTTTCAAGCCAGGAAAACGATTGCATCTTCCACATTATTGATTGGATGAAGGTTAAAGGGATACCCTTGTGAACCGGACATGCCACTTTATAAATGTAGGGTTTTTAAACTACAACAGTCCCTTTTAAAGCTTAGTTCAAGAAATCTACCTCTCACAGGCACTAGCCACTGTCCTCAGTTCTGGATTAGAATTCAGAATTTGGCTCCAGCTTGATTCCTCCTTTAAAATCTTTCATTAATTTACAACAAAAACGTTTGTATAAACCTTACTATTTTTATTGTACCCCCCTCCCCTAGTAATCTATTCCATCTATAACTCAGTAATAACCATATCTAATTCTTCCCCATGGGACCATTGCTAAAATGTCATAGTCACAGACAGTGGTGTAATACCTCTACGGTATAATTAATCCGACATAACCAAACCTCATCAGTCCAATTTTTATTAATACTTGGTAAGTTATCAAATGTTAACGGATTAGTATAAAACAGTTTAGGCGATTCTTAGTAATCAAAAATTAATACTTTTATTCAGGATCAAATCAAATCAAAACAAAAATATTTTTTCTTATTTCTATTACTGACGTATTTTCATTTGAATCCTCATATGCTTGGCCGCATATTTTAGAGGATCATGATTCAGGGAGTTCAACACCGCCTACAGTTGTTCTTTTTTTAATTGAAGTACCCGGATTTTTTATCAATGACATTGACAAACCTGTTGTGGTGGGGGTTGGGGATGTTCATGATGTGTTTCTGCCTCCGCCTCCTGGAATAAATAAACTTTAAAAGGAATGTTTCCTAAATTTTAAAATACTTATATTTCAAACTTTGCTGTCAATGACTCACAAAGCTAGGTATTCTTAATCTACGCAATCATGATGGAGTAATATTTGATTTACATTCTGACAAATTATTAAGTTCATTACAGTATAAGAAAATCATAAAAATCCGTATGTTCATTTTCCCGTCTTATGGCAGTATATGTGAAGTAACCTGATCTGTAGCATTCTGAAACCCATCCATATCCATTACATGAGAGTTCTCGTCTAATCAATTATCAATCAACGTAATTCTAAGAATTTTTCCAAAAAGTTTGATAATAATTCATATTTAGGGCATTGCTTGGTGATAGAGTGCGTCAATTTTATACAATTTCAATTTCAATTCTAAGCTTTATGCATTTAGAATAAAGATAAAAATTTGTTTAAAAATAACAAAATATTGAGATGAAATAGAATGTTTATTATTAAATGATAATTGAAAAACAAATTAATCAGTCCAATAAGTATTTTATACATAATTATAAATATTAATTATACAATTATATATTTTGTAATAATCCGATTGAGTTGCCTGTGTTCGTGTTCCAGCCAGGTTGCTGAACATTGTATCCAGGGGTGGAACTGTATCCAGGTTGTAAACTAGGATATTGGATATTGAAAGATTGTTTAACAATATATACGTGAGAGGAACTGTATCCAATATCCAGGTTGTAAACAAGGATATAGGAAAAACTCAAGGAAGATGGTTCAACAATATATCCAGGGGGGGACTGTATCCAGGTTGTAAACTAGAATATTGGATATTACTCAAGAAAGATTGTTCAACAATATATCCAGGGGGGACTGTATCCAGGTTGTAAACTAGAATATTGGATACTAGAAATTCAAGGCGCTTCGCGCCCTTCTTTCTAGCCTTAGAGGGCGCTTCGCGCCCATCTTCTAACTTAGTTGTAAACATGTTCTCTTTGTGTACATCGTAAAACAAAACAAAAATAATTCGCGGATTTTCACAAAAAATTTCGCGGATTTTCAAAATCTTTAAAAATTTAATGACGATCGAATTTTGATGGAGACAAATATTTGAAATTTTGATCATTCATAAACCTTCCCTGGGGTCCCTAGATGTCCCACAAAAAATTTGGGCCCGATCGGTTCAGCCGTTTTGACGTTTATTGGATATAAACAGACAAACAAACAGACAGACAGACAAGCCAAATTTATATATAGATTACTCAAGAAATATGGTTTAACAATATATCCAAGGGGAGGGACTGTATTCAGGTTGTAAACTAGAATATTGGATATTACTCAAGAAAAATGGTTTAACAATATATCCAGGGGGGGGGGACTGTATCCAGGTTGTTAACTAGGATATTGGATACTACTCAAGGGAGATGGTTTAACAATATATCCAGGGGGGAGGGGCTGTATCAAGGTTGTAAACTAGAATATTGGATATTAATCAAGAAAGATGGTTTAACAATATATCCAGGGGGAAAGGGCTGTATCCAGGTTGTAAACTAGAATATTGGATATTAATCAAGAAAGATGGTTTAACAATATATCCAGGAGGGAGGAACTGTTAGCTTGGATATATTCTTTAAAGTTTTTTTCCCCGCTGAATTAGGAAAATATATGAACTTAAGGGCAAAGGGAAAACTTTACAGTTTATGTCTACTCCCCAAGTCAACAAGGGGTAAATTCTTTAAACAACTAAACGTACTTTTGAAGAGGAGATGATGGAGTTGTGGACGGAGAGAAGCTGATAGCTGAGCTAGGACTACTACAAGGTCACAAGGTCAGAAAGTTTAGAATATAACTTTTTTACTATTGGTAATATTTATACTTAAGCTTAGCTATAGCTGGCCAAACGGCTTAACCAAATTAGCTGAATTTTTTCGAGCGAATCCTTCTTAAGTCCACACAGGTTAATACAACTATTTTTTCTCTACAAAATTCTATTTTTTCTTCTTCAAAATTCGATTTTTTTCTTCAAGTATTTCTAAAATACACGGGCAACGTCGGGCATGTTAGCTAGTTATACAATGAAAGCTCATTGTAATTACACCAAATAAAAGTCAAAAGGGGATATTTCCCTTGAAAAATTTAATATCCAACATTTTCAGTAATAAGAACCAAAAATGTTTTTAAAAGGGCGAAAAATAAAAAAAAAATGTTTAGAAAAACAAAACGAATTTTTTTGGGTTTGAGAAACTTGTTTTGTGCCTGGTTTGTTGTGGGTTCCAGAGGGGTTGACCCACCCATGAAGCAGCCTCGGGCCGTCCTACGGAGACATTAACGCTGGAAACTAGAACAAAACTGAGTAATAAATATCACAACCGATCATAGACAATCTAAATCCAAAATTAGTAGAATAGAACTCTTGTATTAAGTTCTAAAGTATCCTAAATCTTGAAGGTTTGATCTCAATTTTCAATGTTGGAACTTTCAAATTTGAGGATAAATGCTGATCCCTCAATTAAGGCTATCCCTGCAGGGTAAAATCAACAAGTGAAGATGTCTACAGAGGATGGAGAATGGAGTTCGATGCCTGATTTCTAGATTTACAACAATAAAGTTCTAATTTCCAACCAGCTTAATTTTTGCTGAACAATATTTAACAGCTTATTATTAAAATCAACACTTAAGAGTGAAAAAGGCCTATTTGATAAATAATTAACATCAGGTGACACTGACAACATTGAAACCAGAAATTGAAAAATAATCCCAACGTTTAAGAAATAGTTAAAAGAACCTACGTAAAGGGAGGAAAAAGAGAAAAAAGAGAGCTAAGACTTTTCCGTCTATTAAATACTTTCCACAAAAATATCTAATCTTTTCATTCAAATTATTTTTCTTTATTTATATTGATGTTATTGTGAAATAACATTACTTTACAGATGAGGGGGTTAATTAAACTTACACCCCTGGAGTAAGGTGCATCAAATAATTCATACTTTACAAGGATTGCATATATTTTTATCCATTATTTGCATTTACTCTTGGATGTTTTGGAGTTGACCGCTTGGAATGCCATATTTTTGAAAATGTGAAAAAAAATTTGTTTTGAAAAAAATGAATAGTTGCATCTGGCGTTAAGGTCCCTGGTGCCCAGGATGGTCCTGGTTGAACCCGAACAGGTAAAACACTAGAGATATGCTGGGCTAGCGAGGACGGAACTTGAACTTCCATTATAGGGGTCAAACTGCTCCTAAAACAAATAAGTATTTTAAAGGGATCAGTTTGACATAATTTCAAGTGAACTCCCATTTAAAGAGGAGCAGAGGGCCGATTCACATCTTTAAACATTTATTTGGTAATTAATGTGAAAGATGTGATCGTTTGCTTTTAAGTGTTTATTTCTGACATTTTACAAAATTTTTTCTGTGTAACATAGAAATCGCAACAACTATTAAAGTAAGATAGAACTGCAAAAAGAAAAATTTATAAAATTGAAAATGGCTGACCTGACGACATTTTGCAAATCTTCCCGGATTCTGCGCGTGGTGAGACCGTGCCGCTGAATTGGTTGACCTTCGGGTCTAACCACTGCGCTTTCCTCCCCGCCTGCTGCCCCCTGCCCACTACTAGACATTGTTAATTACCTCTGAAAAATTAAATAAATAGATGATTTGATCAGTTTTATATTATTCCTAAATAACCCTCAAAACTCTAGCACAATGTGAATCTTATTGTTATTGAGTTGAATCCATTAGAATTTATTCTATTTTTGATTTGGCAGGTACTTTGGATGGCAGGTAAGATGCACAATGGTACCCTAAAAATCCTTGTCTGAGAAAAATGCATGAAATTGTTTTGATAAAACATTTATCAAGCTAGGAAAACGACAATATCTTCCAAATCAATCATTAGATTAAGATTTAAGGAGTACCATTGTAAATCAGAAACGCCCAATTGCCAATTTCAGACGGAGTCGCATGAAATTACAAAAAAAATTATAACCATTAAAACAACTAGTTTTTAATTGAAGTCCAAAATACCTCTATGAAAAAAAATGGGGTTAGAATAAGAGGAATAAATATATCTCTGGCACTTCGAGTCAGAATGATGTTATGAACGTGTGATCATTCAGCCCATTTATTAAATACTATCCTTTAAATATTTGTACATTATATTGTTTAGGCATTTAAATGATTTTCTTCTAAATGACTACAGGTTTGACAAAATATATTTTTTGATTAGATTTTAATTTATTTCTTCATTTCTTCATTTCTTCTTCTCATCAACAACATCGAACTCGTTACAGTCTAAGTCTGAAATAAATAAGAAATCAAAACAAACAATTTATTATCAGATCTTAGAAGGACTAAGGGCAATTTCAAGTAAAGATGGAAATGCCCTATTCACACCGTTAACCTTGAAACCTTTAACTGATCAATAATATGGAAAATAGTCGTTTTTTCTAGGTTCAATTCTGATAATCCCCATGTTTCCCTGTGATAAAAACGCACTTTTGTAATAAATTATTGCAAAGTTATAAACATTGATGTATAACTTTAGATAAAGCGTTTAAGGGTACCGTTGTGAATCGGACATTACCATCTTAACATGTTGGGTCCCTTGAAGCATCACTTACAATCCCTTTATGAACATTAAATAAGAAATATTGCTAAGAATAAAATTGTATTTTGCGACTTAATTAAAAAAAAGTGTCCAAGGACAGTTTAAGAGATACAAAGATAGTAAATACATCCAATAATTGTAATTTTAAATCCTAAAAATCATTTCTTGATTAAAATAAACAGGACGTTCATTCCAGCGTTTTCTGGTTCTAACTGTAAAAAATTTCATAATTTCTTGTTCATTATTTTAAATATAAATAAATGAGAGGTGAAATTCCTAGTCCAATGTGTGATTGTAAATAAATCCTATGATCAGGCATAATATAAATAACATGTTTCAGATATAGGATGGTGACTGCTAAGGATATCATAGAAGTAAGAAGCATCCTCAACACAAAGTGTGGTTCCCTTGTTTCAGCTCAAGACTTTCTTTGGGACAAGATAAGAAGTTCAATGAGTTTCTGAGAGAACTCAACATAGAGAATGGCTTAAATCCCTACAATCTTCATAAGACAACTATGCGCAAGGTTAAGGGAAAAGGAATAAAGGTGGTTCAAACTGCACATCAGGTTCCATGCATCCAAAACATAAGAAATAAGAAAAATAACCTAAGTGTGCCAGTATAGAAAAACTCCAGTTAGACAAAAATATATTAATATTGATTAAATCATTTATTTAATACTTACAAAACAGCAGAATAAACACTAACATCATTAACTGAGCCCCTGAATGGTTCATTAATTAGTTAATAAAAGATAAATTTTCGTAGATTTTTTTGTGAATGGATGAAAACTAAAGCCAAAAAAATACTAGCTAGAGAACACAGAATTTTTCAAAAAAAATCAATCCATCAATCAATCAGTCAATCAATCAAATTAATGAACTCCCTCAACTTTGAATGTTGAAACCAAGCTTCGGAGTTGCCCAATACAACATTTGAAGCAGCTTGATCAAGGGGTTCCTGAGTTATGATTGAACACACAAACAAGCAGAAAATAATACCAAAATGTGGGTGTCTTACCTATTCTCAGGAACCAACGAAGAAACAAGAAATAGCAATAGGCATGCAAGTCAAACAATCTAAAAAAGGTGTGAAGGTAAACTAAGGAATCAAGTCTTTGCCACAAATTCAAATTTTCTAATCCCCATATCTTTGCAGCCCAATAGTGTCAACTTTTGATATTCAAACTTGATTATTTTAACTAACAGAATTCATAGTTTGGAATATCTAAGGGATACAACATTGGTTAACATTTAATTACAAAGATATAGGAGCTGCCTACCACCTTCAGAAGAGAACGGAACTCTCATATAGCAGTCCCAGGCTTTAAAGTTTGGTGGAGTGCTGTGTTTAGTTGCGCATTTTGTACAAACAAGACTTCATCTTCAACCTGGTGTAAATCCCAAATAGGTATATAAGCCATGCACAATGATACCAGTTTTTTACTCAACCAGCAGTGAGGACCGGACTGCTGTGGAAGATTCCTCTCCGTGGGACTTTTGGGCTTATAACTCCCCATTTTGCATAAGGGGGTGCAGTTATTAGTTTTCTTATGCCCCTTAAATCGAAAAGAGTATAATAGAAGGAACACTGGGAGCAATCCTCTATACCCTTCCTCCAACAAACATCCTTATCTTTCTCCTACCTGCTCCTTAACTCGATGTCAAAAGAACTATTTTGGAGAGGCCTCAAAGTGTAGAAACAAGAAGCAAGAAATAAAATTGAATAGGAAATCTCTTGATATTAGAGATGGGGGCTTGGAAGATGTTCGCCCCCCTTGCCGGGGAGAGGGGTGAGACAATTGCTCTCCCCCCTCCCGCGCCTTAGAAAATATTAGGAAATTGTGTTTTTACTTAGTCAGATGCAACTCAAGAGTCAAGAATTCAATGTAGAGTTCCAAGAAAAGAAAACAAGATCAGCGGCTAGTTCAATTAAATACAGGGTTCAGAAAAAAAGCAAGATCTTTTAAAAATAGTTCTTTCTTGTTAAGTGGCGAACTACAAGGAAATTCAACAAAAATTTTTTCCTTTTAATTTTCAAAATTAACCAAAATATGATTTAAAGATGTACATCAAGAAGAAAATGAAGAACAAGTATAATATAGAAATCTCAAAATATTTTCATCTGATATCATATAAATATTTAAAAGTATTGTAAAATTTAATAAAATAAATTATTAAAGTTAAAAACAAAGATAGAGGAATTAAAAAAATCAGAGTTTGTGGCAAAGACTCAATTCTTGTATCATAATATTTTCGATTCCCACGAAAAAGAAAATGTGTATACTGTGTAATTTCTTTCAAAATTTTTTTAAAAAATTTAATATTAAAAATTTCTCATAACCTTTCGCTTAGATTTTTCCGTCCACCAAGCATCAAACGCGTCTAGAAAGAATGAATACAAAATATTTTGATTTTCAAGACCCACAAGAGGAACCATTCATTTCATTCACTGATTTTCAAAAACTTTAATCAATGGATCAACTTGATAAGTCATCAAAACAGACAAATAAAGGATTTTCCATTTAATTGTTCAGTGTAAAGCCCAAAAAATACAAAGAAGTGAAGCTAAAAATTAGATTTAGACTTACTCTGTATAATTCGAAAGCTCTGTCTACCATCTGAATGAATTTCTGATCATGTTTTCGAGCTAAAGGTCCATAAAACATATCTTTGTGCGACTGAGGACCTGAGAATCTTCCTTCAGGTCCATAATCAGGTCCCTCAGGTCCATCAGCTCTTCCTCTCTTTTCATAGTAACCGCTGAAGGAATCTGGACAAATTATACAAACACTTAGGATTTTTATCAGCAGGAAAACGAACGTTACGAGACCCTCCATGCAAAGATGACAATGTCTGATTTACAACAGTACCCTTGAAACCTTTATTGGATCAAAAATGTGGGAGAAACAGTCGTTTCATTGACTCGGAATTGTTCATTTTTAAAGGAATTTTTCAATAAATATTTCCAAAAAAAATACGTTGTAAAGACGTACGGTGTTATGTGTTTGAATTCCTCTGTGATCATTGTTTTGAGATTTATTTCTGTTGCTCATCTTTTTCCTGTAGATTACACAATAATGTATTTCAATTCTCCCAAAGTTAAAATGTCGGAGTTTATATGCCAGCCTTTGTCAATATCTTTTTTAAAGATGTTTTATCGAGGTTACTCCTTCATAAATTTGAGATATTTCATTATTGTCATTCCTAATTCGAGCATTTCGTTCAACATTTTTCACCCAATCGTCCACTGTCCTATAAGTATTGAAAGTATAAATTATAAAACTAAAGTGAACAGATTTTTAATGACATTTAATTGATGCTCCGGATTAACAGAAATATTTGTCTGGTTACTCAACTGGCTTTTTCTCGTCTACTCCAAAACTCGTCATTTCTGTTAAAATCGTTGAGCGGATCTGTGTAATATCCAGAATATCCTCCATATCCGGTTCCACGAGGACCATTTCCTGTTCTTCGAGGACCACTTCCGGTTCCAGGAGGACCTCTTCCGGTACCAGGTTCATTTTCTTTCCCTTCCTTTATACTTCAAATTAGAAAAAAAATTTTTTTTTATTGTTTCTGAATTAGTTGGTAGAATGGTTTTGTTTTCAACCAGCGCTAGTGTATGCTGGACATAAACGGATAACATCTATAGGATTCAAGAAAGGAATCAAGCCTTTCCCACAAACTGATATAGTAAACCTTTGATATTTCATGCTTAAGTTGATTTGATCTAACAGATTCATAGCTTGACATATCTCAGGTCATATCATATTTGGTTGCAAAGTATAGGGATTGGAAAATCAGAGTTTGTGAAAAAGACACAATTCCCTTACAAAGAAACTGGGTTCCGGGAAACCCGCTATTATTAAATTTCAAATTAATGAAATGGCATTAAGTTTAGCTGATACACCCAAAAAATGTAGGAATGAAATTGTAAATAGAATTAATAAACATATCGATTCTGTTTAAATCTCAACATATTATTTTTAAATAAACAACATACATTAGAAACCTTTTATTGAAAAATAAAATCTAAAAATCTGATCTCTTTGAGACAGGAAAAATAATCACTTTCAATGAGGAAGGAGGCATAAAAAGTTGAGAGTAAAAAATAAGAATGAGAAACAAACAAAAAATGCAAAATTTGCTAGTATACCTGGTTCTGAGTGTCCGGCAGAGCTATTAAAGTATCATATGCAGTCCTAAATCAATATCTTATAAATCAAATTTCCACTGTATTGACAAAAACTAGATTTTTCTCCTCGTAGGCACTGAGACATTTTTCCTAATATCATTTTGCGAGCGTCAATATTTTGTCATACTTTTACGATTAAACTACGAATTCGGCTCCAAAAGGAGCGAAAGCAATATTGATCCGGATCCAAAGGAAGCAATATTATTGCAGATCCGGATCCAGACTATTGTAGACCCGGATTCAAATAAAATGTGAAGAATCTGGAGGAGAAAAATATTGCAGAACCGGATCCATAGCAGTGATTGTTTAATTACCTAATATCCTGATATTCGGATGTTGAGCAAACATTTACATTTTTGTCCGGGTGATAAATCTAAAATAAAATATTGATACTAAATTAAGAAAAATCCATCAAATCTAAATAAAATAACATATTGCAACTGTATAGTAGTAAAACTGTTTCATAATTTTCATATTGAACAATTAATCATATATATATATGTATGTATGGATAATGGTTTTTCTCCCAACCTATCAGAACGTTTTTCCTTTTTAATACCTTTCCTTTAACACTCCTATATCCAGTATCTACCCGTAAAGGGGTGAATGAGGAGTTTCTTAAAGAAGGTAAAATAAAAAAATTAAAATAAATATTTGTCAATTAATAAATCAACCTTAGTTCCGTAGAAAACGAACATTAAGNACTACTCTAACTATTCCACTTTTCTCTACTCTAATAA
This sequence comes from Eurytemora carolleeae, assembly GCF_000591075.1. Lineage (NCBI taxonomy): Eukaryota > Metazoa > Arthropoda > Copepoda > Calanoida > Temoridae > Eurytemora > Eurytemora carolleeae. The sequence continues at coordinate 2,765 of NW_019397842.1, read as the reverse complement.
TTCATCTTGAAAATCCGTTTTTGCATATTATCCTGCTACCTTTGATAGTCTAATATATGCATCTTTTATCTCCTTCTTCTTCGCGCTTCTGTGCAATCCTTATAAAATATCCAACTATTTAAATCTTTCTGACAACAGACCGGTGTGAGCTAAATAGCTCGGAATAGGGATAGTTCTATTGATGCAACCCCATCAGTTCTCAACGAACCCGGAGCTAAACTCATATTGGATAGCTCCATTGATGTAACCCCTTCAGTCTTCACACGAACCCGGAGCTCTGAACTCATACAAGGCGAATGAAAGGCGGAGAGTTCCTCAGAGCTCCGGCTTTCCATGCTTTCTTAGTATCATTTTTAATTTACTTTGAAATGACAACAATATATTTCTTACTTGTTACAAATTATCCTCGAAAAACGTTTCAATATCGTTAAACTATGTTTATGTGCCTTAAAGTGAATGATATTTAATCTGTTGATGCAATTATTTGGATCAAAACATACAAGGAAGTAATATTTAAGTTTTCACCTTTCAAAAATTTATTTTACTACAGGGTGTCCAAATAAACATGGAAGTTGAGAGACGACTTTCATGTCGTCTTTGATTTCCGATAATTTATAAATTACATAAAATGCATTAAAAAAGGTTGAAGGTCTAATGAGCTTTCGAAAATGTGGTCTACCTTCTTTGTATATATCTCTAAAATTGACAGACATATTAAACATTTGAACAGTTTTGTTGAATTTTATTAAACTGGAATCTGAACACATTTCCAAATATTTCCGTCAATTTTGAAGATGAGAAATGGTAGACCACGATTTAGAAATCCCGAATGTAAAATCTAAACTATTATTCTAGGATAAACTACAGCCTGTGAGAAGATTTGTGAATCAGTGTGATCCTGTCAAGAACTTTCTATGCAGGGTGATTTTTATAAATATATAATACTAATTAATTGTTATATTTCAGCTTCACAGCTAGATGATCAAGAAATAAATTCTAAAACTATGTACTAGACTTGATTATTCTGTGTACGGGGTGGCGTATAAACAATACATTGGTTAAATAGTTATGCACTTCTATTGTTCCGACGCTGAAAGTTATAGAGAGATAAACTAAAAACTGAAAAGTGCACACCGAAACTCGTACTTTTGGGTGTTCAATGTTTTAACTGTGATACTACACAACTGTGTTTTCGAAATAACACCGATTGGATTAAATAAAAGTCGTCATTTAATTCCCATGTTTAATGGGACACCCTGTATATAAAATATTTAGAAGTTTTGAAATTAGAATAATACTTATAATTGGCCGGAGTTGTAAACTTACATTTTCGCTGAAGTAACATGAATGTTTTTTTTTGAAGCTTGAGTATAATCTGTGACGTCATCTTGGTAGATTTCCCCCAATTATTAATATTTAATCCTTGAAAACTTTTTATTTCCCCCCCAAAAAAATGTCTTTGACAAAAAAGAAAACATTATTTTGTGGTTTCTCTGAATTATAAATAGCTGGATATATTCCTAAGACATCGTAAGGGTTTTTAGTCCCAGTGCTGTACTTTTGTCGACCTAAATTTAAATAATTAATCTACAATTTTCAAAAATATTCCGGCCTAATGTAATTGTTTGGAATAACCGATCATTTAAAAATGTTTTATTTTGAATTCATAATCTTTTTTTCCTTGGGCGACAAGAAGCCTTAAAGGGAGTGTCTGGCTAGACATCGTAGTTGAGCTGAGAATACAGTATTGCAGAGAAAATGTTTAGGATTCATTTGAGATCTATGAGATACAAATATGGAATTTATTTTTGGATCCTTATTAGAGGTTTCAAGAGTCGCTGAAGAACTATTAGTGATACTTTATCAGTTTGCATTGATCTCGTTTAAATAACTGCAGAGCAGGAAAGTTTTAACTGAACAGATTTAGCGTTTAACGAGTTCTTAATGATTTAAAATCAAGTTCAACATTTGTAATTTTAACTCCAAATATTTCAGTTAAGGTTTATTTATTACAAAAGGTTGAGCCCAATCTTATTGTCTCCGACTTCAAACATCTGGGCAAGGGTGTAACAAGTATACTTGACAATAAATTCCTACCTATACTTGGCCTGGCCCCCCAACCAAGCCGAAACATTATCTCATCTTTAATCTGGAAAATTAAATTAAATTCTTAATTTGTTTAAAACTCGGTTCAAACTTTACAGGTACACAGCTAACATATAGTATTAGCAAAGTTTCTAATACATAAATGGAAAGTGAACAATATATGGGGAATTTAGAAAAAATACTAAAATGTTTGAAGTCTATTTAAATAATTTATAGAATTACGTCAGAAAAAAACGCTTGTTTTAAATAATCACATTTAGATAATTTAGTTTGACTGTAAAAATCACAGTCCAGTGGTTATTTTGTTGATCACAGGCAGAATCCAAATGCGGGAAAATAAAACTCAAGTTTCGCGGATTTCATATCTTTTTATGGTAAATAAAAACACTTAAAACTGATTTGTGAAATGAGACAAAGCTGAGATTGTAAAATGAAATGATAAATGAATGTTTAATTCTCGTGAATAACCCTGAACTTGTTTTGCAGGGAACATATATACGCTTGATGAAGAGATATAGTAAACTGGTCATCTGTCTCCAACATGTACTGTAGCGCCTTAACATCAACATCATCAACATCAACATCAACATCAACATCAACATCATCAACATCAACATCAACATCAGCATCAGCATCAGCATCAGCATCAGCATCAGCAT
>NW_019397841.1:22623-39096 GCF_000591075.1 Eurytemora carolleeae | reverse complement strand
AAGTACGATTCCAAGTTTACAATATGGACCACTTTACCAGCTTAGTGATTTTTTCAATGACCCACTTTTTAGGTCGCTACACTGGAAAGTACGAAAGTAAAAGATTGAAAATAGGTAAAAAGTAAACAGAGAAATGAAATATAAAAACAGACAGAAGCACGAAGAAAGTTAAAATAGAAAGCATTTTTCTCCATAACATGTCAATCGGTAATATTTGTCAAAAATAAATTATTTTAACAATTTTCTGACGTACTTTGGGAACTTCCCCCTAGCAGTTATCATACCACCCTATCCCAACTCTTATGGCAAATCATAATTCATATTGGACAAAAATAGCCAATCAGGATAATAAAAGAAGTACGAACATGATGTTTGTCGCAGAGAGTTTAGAATGTTGACCATGTATATCCTTGTAGTAAACACCGAATAGGTATTTTTCTTGCTTGCCAGAGGTGTTCTAGTCTTTCTTAAATGTTTTTATTGATTTCGATCTTTGGTTCCTTATCCTTCAGATATTCCAGTCTTTTATTATTGTTTTTGCTGATTTCCATCTCTGGTTTCTTATTCTGTAGATATTTTCTTTATCCCGTAGATATTCCAGTTTTTCTTCCACGTTTTTTCTGATCTTCATTTCTAGTTCCTTATCCCGTAGATATTCCAGTTTTTCTTCCACGTTTTTTCTGACCTTCATTTCTGGTTCCTTATCCCGTAGATATTCCAGTTTTTCTTCCACGTTTTTTCTGATCTCCATCTCTGGTTCCGTATCCCGTAGATATTCTAGTTTTTCTCCCAGGTTTTTTCTGATCTCCATCTCTGGTTCCTTATCCCGTAGATATTCCAGTTTTTCTCCCACGTTTTTTCTGATCTCCATCTCTGGTTCCTTATCCCGTAGATATTCCAGTTTTTCTCCCACGTTTTTTCTTATCTCCATCTCTGGTTCCTTATCCCGTAGATATTCCAGTTTTTCTTTAATGTTTTTTTTTCTGATCTCCATCTCAGCTCTGGTTCTTTATCCCGTAGATATTCCAGTTTTTCTTCCACGTTTTTTCTGATCTCCATCTCTGGTTCGTATCCCGTAGATATTCCAGTTTTTCTCCCACGTTTTTTCTTATCTCCATCTCTGGTTTCTTATCCCGTAGATATTCCAGTTTTTCTTTAATGTTGTTTTTCTGATCTCCATCTCTGGTTCCTTATCCTGTAGATATTCCAGTTTTTCTTCCACGTTTTTTCTGATCTCAATCTCAGCTCTGGTTCCTTATCCCATTGATATTCCAGTTTTTCTTCCACGTTCTTTCTGATCTCCATCTCTGGTTCCTTATCCCGTAGATATTCCAGTTTTTCTCCCACGTTCTTTCTGATCTCCATTTCTGGTTCCTTATCTCCTAGATATTCCAGTTTTTCTTTAATGTTTTTTTCTGATCTCCATCTCAGCTCTGGTTCTTTATCCCGTAGATATTCCAGTTTTTCTCCCACGTTTTTTCTGAGCTCCATCTCTGGTTCCTTATCCCCTAGATATTCCAGTTTTTCTTCTACATTTTTTCTTATCTCCATCCTGGTTCCTTGTCCAAGTTAGTTCTTGTTTGCTTTGACTCATCTATCCTTCTTTTCTCTGATTCTTCTCAAACTTCGTTAATCTCCTTTTCTTCTGTTCCAGCTGCACTTTTCATGTATCTGTAATCTAGGTCGTCATTTGTGGTATCATCGTTCTCAGCTAGAGCTGTGAGGGTGGGATGATAAGAACCTGTTTTCACAGCGGTAAGACTTGCTCTTAATTCCTTCTCATCTGCTGGTTGTCTCTCTGAGCTTTCTGGTTGATTCTCTGGAACCAGATTAACTTTCTTGCTGTCCTTGCAGTGCCTGTCTTAATCTGTATTTGCTCTGGATACAGCTGTGGATTTTTCATAACATGTTGGATTTATAGAATAGCTCTTTGGATCATTCTCCTTCCATGTTTTTCATATCTTTAGTTGGACCCTTTTCTCTCAACCTTCATTCTCTTGTTGAATTTTCTGTCCTTTACCAACTTTCTTGATTAATCAATTCCTCTTCTTTAATCTTCTTTTCTTCTTATCTCTTTGTCTTAATTACTTTCTTCCGGCATTGTTTCCACTCTAGATACTTGTGTTTCTGTGTCTTCCAAGCTTTTTCAACATGTTTGTTTCATTTAATGCTCTTGTTCTTGATCTTGGTGTTTCTCTAGGTCTTAATGTTTCTCTTGATCTTGAATCAAGTTGTTTTTCTTCATTTTCGATATTTTACTATTGGATTCCTTAGCTGTTCCTGCTGTTTCCCCTTCTAAATAATTTTCTCCATGATGCTTAAGGGTTGGCTCTATCCCAGAGAATTAAAAAATTTGACTGCTTCCTCTGTCAACTAACCGTCAAGAAGTTTTCACGAATAATTGTCTTCTTACTCTCTTCTGTGGAACAATCTGATTTTCGTGCATTATTTATTGTTTTTGTTACTAATTATCTACATTCTCCTGTTTCTTTTGTTCTACGGCTTGTTTGTCCACAGTTTCAATGAATAATGTCATTATGTATAAGTCTACAACATTAATTGTTAGTATGTACAACGTACTGCAGGATTACAGAATATCATGTTTACACTATATTTGCTAAATCCTTTATATCAATATACCAAAATTTGTTTCATGGTTTATTAGATCTTTTATATCTTGTGGTTTTACCAATTGGTTTTCACGCAATATTAACATGAAACATGAAAGTTCAAATTATTTAGCGTGAGAACTACTTTGCTTGAAAAATAAATCTCTGATTTCGTTCCAACCGATCACCATGGTGGCAAACAAGGAAGTATAATTCATGGTAATTATTTTCTAAGCGTGTTCTTAACCTGCACTCCAATTTATTAAGAATGTATATCCACCCTTTTGCAAAAATCAACCCCTCTGCACATTTTAAAATTTGAAACCCTTTTTCACACAATCATATTTTACCATGTCCGGTTTTTTCTTTCTTTTGTTCTTTCTTTTGTTCTTTCGTCTTTTTTTCTTTCTTTCTTTAGTTCTTTCTTTCTTTGTTTTTTCTTTGTTTTTTTTTCTTCCTTTCTTTCTTTCTTTCTTCCTTTCTTTCTTTCTTTCTTTCTTTCTTTCTCTCTTTCTTTCAATCTTTTTTCTTTCTTTTTTTTCTTTGTTAACTGCTGTTATTAAAATACGTTTTTATTTAGAATCTAGAAGATCAAAAACTTGTTTATAGGTTTGACTTTGAAATAACCCGTGCTTCTTCATTTATTTTTCATTTTTGTTTCATGTCTTCTATTAAATTATTTTATCATTATATCCTCCTGTATCTACCTATCATAGCAATACGAACTTTGTAGCCTAACTGAAGCCTCCAATTATATTTCTAAAATGGTGTTTTCAAAAAAAAAAATTTCAAAAACGTTTTTACGTTTCCTAAACTTTGATATATATATATATACATCAGTTACGGGGTTCTAACATTGAAAAAACTTTCTTATATATATTTTTTCAGTATAGATGTAAAATGTAGATTGCATCATATTTGAAGAATTGGGGCACAGGAACCTAAAACCAAACCTCAAATATCCTGGTTTAACTTCTCATTTACATTCTTTCACAATCCATCAATTCTCCTCGAATCACTTTCCCTTTCCATCCATCAATTTATTTAGACATATCTATCTATCTATCTATCATAATTTGCTCATATACTATCCGGCAGGAAAATTGGGGAAACTTTTACTTTCAATTTTGTTTGACGAGAAACAGGTTTCCGATTGGCGATTTGTTGAAACATATCGATATTGAAAGTTTGTCGCGAACTAAAATTGCTATGCTAGGATAATTCAAATTAAAAACTAGAAGTGCTTTGATTAGTTTATCATCGACTTTAAACTATAATTTCTAATTCCTTTTATCTTTGCAACCTAATTCTAACCCTGTTTAATTAATTCTAACTATAAAATATTTATCTAGCCCGATTCATTCCTTCAAACACAGGGCTATCTTAGCATTAGATAATATGAAACTCCTAGAATATGAAAAATGAAAGGGGCTTACGGCTAAAATTAAGCGCTTTTGATCGTTACTAATCTTACTTCTATCTGTTGCGTCTATCAGGAGAAAATTATTAAAAACAACTCGCGCTGAAGAACGTAGCGTTCATAAAAATTCAAAAAGTTGCAACATCCAGGTCTGATCGTAAAATAATCAATTTAATTCCAAACAAATCATTCAGATATTTTAACCAATAATCATCGATTACTTTTCGACGCATTCGTATATAGTTAATATTTCATAATATTTTTACAGCGAGCCATGAATATAAGAAAACAACACAGTATAAATGTCATATTGTCGTCTCTGAAATCTTATTCTTTTTGGATAACCCCGTATCATCTGGTTGCAAAGATATCAGAACCAAACTGTAAAGTTTGATGAAAGTGTTCCTAATTTTTTTAAATCCTCTAAATTTCGAAATAAAAGAATTGCTTTTCGTAAATAAATCTCTTTTTTGACAAATATCCTACTTTTGTTGTCAAATAAGCGATTTTTTGCGGAGTATAAACGATTAAGGCTATTTTACATTTTGGGGAATGTAAACATAGCCAATAAAAATAAATAGATTCCCCCCTCCCTCAGGTCTTTTCAGGGTTAACTTCGAAATATTGCTGATTAAAATCTAAAATATTTAAAAAAGTAGAAACGGAAAGAAAATAAAGATGCCATACCAATATGCTTTGTTTTGATTATATTTAACAAAAGGATACAAGGTTTGCTATTCTAGTATTTGGAACCTTTTCAGAAAAAAAACCTCCTGGAATGGACTGAAATAAAGAGTCATATGAAACTTCGTGAAAATGAAACTCCTTGAAAATGACGATGAAACTACGTGAACAGTCCACGCAAGGATCTCTAAGATATGAACAGAAGAGATGGATACCAGAAATGTGTTTAGTTGAAAGAACACCCCTATACTATTTGATAATATTAGTTTGAAATTATATATCACAGCTAGCTATGTAAACTATAATATCTATGTTATCCTTGATCAGTGAAAGGTTTAAACTGGGGTTTTACGTTAGTTATTAAGATTATCTAAATATTTTAATCTAGAAGTTTGGGTGAAGTCAAGAAAAGAATATGTAAGTATTTATTTTTTAAATTAATAAACAATTCATTATTCAGCCCTGTGTGATCATAATTAGGCATCCGACATATATCATCCTTTGTTGGTTTAAATTAATTATATTATAGATATTTGGATGATTTTTCACACAGACCATTATATGGATACTTAGGTGTGAATTGCCATGATTCTGCAGTTTTTATGGCTTTTGAAATTAGGTATTACAATGCTAATTCATAACAAAGACAATATCGAATTCGTCACTGAATTCCCATGTTTTTTGGGACACCCTGTATATTCAAATTATTTTTTAAACCTTCTAACCCTATCAAGATGTTGCGAAAATACTCGGATTATATTCAAAATTTATATTTATTTCGAAATGTCTTTAGAAAAGAAGAAAAAGCCAAGCTATGTTTAATTTTATCGCCTTTCAACATTGTTGTTCAAAATAAAATAAAAACTTTAAATGTTTAGTATTTTAGTATAAAAAAAACAACTTTAAATAAACCTGTATAACTATGCGAAATTATAAAGTTTTTTAAATAATATGATAACCTAACGGGTTCAATAATAATGTAGTTAAAACTATCGTTCGTTTACGTTTAAGTAAAGATGAGAATCATTAAATTCTAATACCTATGTATATATTTTTCAACCCATCCCATTATCGTAGCCTATAAATCTTGAGACTGCCCCTCCCATTATATATTTTATATTTCATCTTATTATTTTACAATCCAAGAACTTACAGCAATCCTAGATCTTACAACAATCCTAGATCTTACAACAATTCTAGAATTGACAACAATTCTGAATTCACAACAATTCTAGAACTTACAACATTAATATAACTTACAACAATGTTAGATCTTACAGCAATCCTAGATCTTACAACAATCCTAGATCTTACAACAATTCTAGAACTTACAACATTAATATAACTTACAACAATGCTAGATCTTACAGCAATCCTAGAATTTGCAACAATTCTATAATTTACAGCAGGGGCGGATACAGGATTTAAGTGAGTGGGAGCAAGATTTTTTAGAAACCAAAAAATTCATAATTAAGAATAAAAAATCGCGCCGCAGGTGAAAATTTTTTTCACTTAGAAGACTTAAAAATAGTCAAATTAATGACTAAAGACTAAAAAACTAGATTTTTAACTTTTCACACATTATAGTTTATTAAGACAGATATTTTTCCTGTTTTGCACTAGGGTTTCTTTCCCTTAAGCATGCTATTGCGAAGCTATTCTGAAAATAGGAATAAAAAATTCCTAATTCAGGGGGGGCGAATGTCCCCTCGCCCCCCCCCCTATATCCGCCTCTGATTGAGAGCATACTAGATCTTACAACAATTCTAGATTTTGCAACAATTCTAGAATTTACAACAATTCTAGAATTTACAACAATCATAGATCTTACAACAATCCTAGAATTTACAACAATCCTAGAACTTACAACAATCCTAGATCTTACACCAATCCTAAAATTTACAACAATCCTAGATCTTACACCAATCCTAAAATTTACAACAATCCTAGATCTTACACCAATCCCAAAATGCACAACAATCCTAGAACTTACGACATTCCTAGATTTTACAACAATTCTAGAACTTTCAACATTCGTAGATTTTACAACAATCCTAGAACTTTCAACATTCCTAGATTTTACAACAATCCTAGAACTTTCAACATTCCTAGATTTTACAACAATCCCAAAATGCACAACAATCCTAGAACTTACAAAATTCCTAGATTTTACAACAATCCTAGAACTTACAACATTCCTAGATTTTACAACAATCCTAGAACTTACAAGAATCCTAGATTTTACAAGAATGCTAGATCTAACAACCAAAGTTCAACCTTCAAATTATCAGAATATCTATCTCTTACATTTCTCTAATCACTTTGCCAATCCTCAGTTTCAAATTTTGGGTTCCTGCATCCAATAAGGGGCCTAGGATGCGCGCAGGAATGTGCAGGGCGCACCCTTACGCGCTCTGGGCTAATGAAAGTGACTTGGGTCATGCTGGGTCGGGAAAGCGCGTGTTTGTATGTGAGTTGAGAGCGCGCGCCCCACGCCGTGTTTTCACTGAGATAAGTAAACCTAGTATCCTAGGTCTGGGATAGTATTCTACTGACCTTACAAACGAGACCAGGCTTCATATTCTTAGCGGTGAAATCATCAGGTAAACTTTCACTCTCACAACCTTTCAGTTTTTTTCCCAGACTTTCATCTCAAAACTTTCAATCTTTTTTTATGGCACAAGTTCAGAGATAAATAACAGTGAGATACCTTTCTACAATTGTTTTTCTTTTACAGCATGGCCCGTTATCTGATCTTAGCCGCAGTGCTCATTGCAAATGCTTTAGCCGACGATGGTTATGCTGCTCCCAGCAGCCAGGGATATGCAGCTCCCAGCAGCCAAGGCTATGCTGCCCCTAGCGACGGGTATGGAGCACCCAACGACGGTTATGGAGCACCCACAGCTCCTGCGGATGGCTATGGAGCCCCCTCTGACGGTTATGGAGCTGCATCTTACAATGAGCCCACCGGATATGCTTCTGGTTCAGCGGTTGCTGCTCCCGCTAATGATTTCTTAAGCATTGAGAAATGGGTCTACCTGGTCCCCTTCTTCCTTGCCGTCCTTGCCGCCATCATCATCGCCCAGATCATCACCCCCGCCATCGCTGCCCTCATCGGGGCCAAAATTGATCTTGCCAATCAAGCAGTTGGAGCCATTGGTGGTGCTGTTGGTGGTGCTGCTGCTGGTGTTGGTGGTGTTGGTGGTGCTGGAGCTCTTCCTAATCTTGGTCTTGTCCCTCTGGATCTCCTGAACGCTGTGTTGACCCCCTTCAACCTGGCTATCTGCACCACCAACCCCCTTGCCCTTGCCGGAACTCCAGCCACCGGACGAGGATTCAACTTGGACCCTGAATCTGTCAAGTTTGCAGCATCCATGCTCTACAATGCGTATGAAAGTAAGTATTAAATTATTTTCTATTTTCTCCAATTACCAAAAGTGTTTTTGCTAATCTACTGACGTCTTCATCGTGCAACTGTAATTATGTTGGAAAAGGGTAAAATTGCAAAATCGTGAGTGTTTGTGCCAGAGTTCAACCTATTACAAGCATCTACTGGGTCTTCTTAATTAAACCTTTCTGCTTTAATTAACACCTACTCATTTCACTAATTACATCTTTGTTTAGAATACAGTGAGCTGGAATAAAGATGAAACCCCCGACCCAGGACACAAACATGAAAATTTCAAGAATACATCGGCATTTTTTTTATCCGCCAAAGCCAGACCTAATACGATCTATTAGCAACAAATCAGATAATGGCGCAATCACACGATTGTAAATTATCCTTCAAGAGGCGCATCCCGGCCCGGCGTGTCGGTGTGGGCGGGTTAGTACAACTGGGTGGGCGGGTGAGTACAACTGTGTGGGCGGGCCAGTACAACTGGGTTTGTCCATATTTGGGTTTGAAGAATAAGCCTCAGGGCTGTGATTCAAATCCTTCTGACCCACTTTCCCGTGTAGTCGACCTAACCCCCTCTCCACACCGGTCCAACCTTGACGCAGCACACCGGGCCAAAAAAGGGGCGATGTCTTGACGTAGCTCGCACAGAACCATAGTTAATGGTTCCAGATTTGCGACCTGCATATCAAACCAAGACCTTTCCCCCATCCGACTTAAATCTAACGAGGCAGAAATTGCTCTTCGACTTTATTATACATACGTTAACCCATACTGGGGCAAAATATCGTCGACAAGGTATTATTGCGACGGTATTAGACTTGATAAGCTAGACCAAACAAGAGACCGCATAAGGACTCAGGACAAGACGGGACAAAGTACCTGAAACCTGTAGAACATAAATACTTATAGTTGTTAGTCATTCAATCCTAATTTATTGAATATTTATAATTACATTGCTCTCTTTATAATGTTTTAATAAAAATGTTTAAAGATGTTATTTTTATATCTATATCTATATATATACGATGCACCTTAAAAAAATGTTAACTTATTTTGAAGAACCAAAAATTATTTCTTACATAAGGAATGAGATTTTGAAAACAAGAATATAGTTTAACCCTGAACTTTGGAAAAATCGAAAAAAATGCTTATGTCGGCTTGACCATTTATCAGTGGGATTTACGCTATTATACCTAAATCTTATAAATTATAAAAATAAATAGCCATGAAATATGCGGGAACAGTTTAAAGAGCTCCAACTGATTATTTAATTAAAAAATTAAATGCAGAATTCCATTACCAGTAAGTTTATAAAACGACATTTTATAAATTCTTTTGAAGTTTCCGAAGGTTAATATCTGTATTGAACTGAGAGAAAAATGACAAATCATTTTGTTAACTTAAATTAAAACTTTGATATAATTTGAATAATATGATAGAACAAAGAAATCGAACAAAAAAAGGCTTGATTTAAAATGATAGGTTTCGAATTTTTTTATTTTATATAATTTTTTAACACATACAGAGTTTTAAAAAGAGATTAATTTAAAATTTGACAAAAGTATCATGGGCATTTTATCAATTGTTATCATTTGAAATCATCATTGAATAAATTTAAAAGATGAAAAGTCTTAAGAATCTAAAAGTTCATGTAAAGCATGTAAAGTTCAATCTTAATTGCAATTTCATTAAGTTATATATATATATATATATATATATATATATATATATATATACCATATATACCATATATATCTGTTAAGAATTGATTTCACATAGTTCTATTAACATGAACTAGATTTTTAGATCGCTTCACGCCCATCATCTTTTTCATTTGATAACATTTGCTCTTTGTGTACATTGTAAAACAAAAACATGACAAATTTTCGCGGATTTAGTAACAAAATTTCCTGGATTTACAAAACTTTCAAAAGCTAAATTTTGTTAGAGGCAAATATTTAAAAATGTGATATCCATAAACCTTCCCTGGGGTCAGGTGAGGTCCCACACAAAATTTGGGCCCGAACGGTTTCGCCGTTTTGACGTTTATTGGACACAAACAAACAAACAGACACCCAGACAAATAAAGTATATATATATTGAAATCTGAAGTAAAAATTTGGAAACAAAAAGAGATTTCGCCACAAACTCCTACATCTATGCAATCCGATGTCGTAGACCTTTGAAATTTTAAACTATGAATATTGTTAGATCAAATAGTCTAAGTTTGAAATATCAAAGGTTTTTTGTTTAATTTATCAATAGTATTTTTTTCATGTTTTACAATAAATATAATATTCTTTGTTAAGTATAATGACATTACTTTTATTTAATCTTTTTTTTTTAACGCCGAAATAATGTTCTTTTAATCTTTAANACTTTTATCAGCTATCAACTAGATTTTCAGACATCATACTTTTATCAGCTATCAACTAGATTTTCAGACATCATACTTTTATCAGCTATCAACTAGATTTTCAGACATCATACTTTTATCAGCTATCAACTAGATTTTTTTGACATTTGTTGACAATCAACATCATAAAAGACACACTTTATTTCCGTCGTCCAAAAGCCTCCTTCCTCATAATTATATCTCATTTAAAATCATCGTTATGCTAGTGTCCTAGATTTATTAAATAAATTTAACCACTGTACTTTATGTATAAGTGTACTGCATGTACTGCATGTAAACTTGCTTATAAAGAAATAAAAAATCACGCACAGAAGTTAAACTGCATTTTTAAATAACGGTCGCGGAATTTAAATTAAGGCATCGTGAAACAAAAACTTTCCAGCTTTCCAGCTTACCAGCATACCAGGTTTCCAATTTGCCAGCTTTCCAGCTTTCCAGCTTACCAGCTTTCCAGCTTTACAGCTTACCAGCTTTACAGCTTACCAGCGTTACAGCTTACCAACTTTCCAGCTTTCCAGCTTTCCAGCTTACAAGCTTACAAGCTTACAAGCTTATCAGCTTTCCAGCTTTCCAGCTTTCCAGCTTACCAGCTTTCCAGCTTTCCATCTTTCCAGCTTTCCAGCTTTTCAGCTTTCAATCTTTCCATTTTTCCAGCTTTCCAGCTTTCCATAGCGTAATTCGAAAACTCTTCTTAAACTGGAAACTTTCCTATTTCTGTAACGTAAACCTAGTGTCGTTTCAGTATCGTAATCAATCTAACAGCTTTCCTTACTTCCGCAAAATTTCAAGGATTTCAAGTCAACTAACTCTTCTTCTGAGAATCGCAAACCGAACATTTCTTGTTTTTTCAAAACTTAAAATGGAAACTTCCACCATCGTCAACCGAACATTTCTAGGTTTTTAATGATGTAAAACCGACCATTTCTAGGTTTTTAATGATGTAAAACCGACCATTTCTAGGTTTGTCCAAACGTAAAACCGAACATTTCTAGAGTTTTCATGACGTAATACCGTCATTTCTAGGTTTTTCATAACGGGAAACTGAACATTTCTAGGTTTTTCATGACGTAAAACCGACATTTCTAGAGTTTTCATAATGTAAAACCGAACATTGCTAAGTTTTCAATAACGTAAAACCGACATTTCTAGGTTTTTCATTACTGAAAACTTAACATTCTTAGATTTTTCTAAACGTAAAACCGAACATATCTAGAATTTTCATAATGTAAAACAGAACATTTTTAGAGTTTCATAATGTAAAACCGAACATTTCTAGGTTTCCCAACCTAACCGCATATTTTCCTAGATTGATTCACAACGAAAGTATCGTCTAATGCACTGTGATTAGGCCCTAACGGCCAGTATCTAGTTATATTGTTCCTTTCAATTATACATTTTTATCTAACGAGGCCATTCATTTAAACACGTACTTGAACATACTAAGAGATTACACTGCTATTGCTTTGCAAGGATATTGTTTATAGGTCATGCGAGGGGTGCGAATAATTTACTACCAATTCATTCGTTTGTGCAGCGAAATTTATTTAAGAAGCAGAATTGAAATTCGTCTTTGGTCTTTAAAATGTGTTGCGGCATTCATAAGGAAACCAAATTTTACAAATTTTACCATCATCAAGGGTGATTGATTTGTGACTTTTTTTCAGAAATCAGCCAGCCGCCCACCTGAGATCGCTGCATTTTAACTTAAAAAAAAATATTGTTGTCAAAAAAAAATTAAAAATCATCCATAGGATTGAAAATTGACAATTTAATATTGGAGAAATAGCTTTAAAATATTACAATTAACTAAATATGATACATCATATTCTTGGAAATTTAATTCTGAATTCAGATTCGAAAACCATTTTTAAAAATATTAAAATCTAAAGAAGTTATGACCAAACAACGGTACTAAATATATTCCGGTTTTTTAACTTGTTAATGTTTTTGATAATTGTTTTAGCTCTAGCTCACTCAATTTTTTTTTTTTTAAAGACTTTCCAGATTTGAATTCAGCATTAAATTTCCAAGAAAATGATGTATAACATGAAAATAAAAAATATTTTTTTTTTGTGGCCTTATGGTGAATTCTCCGACATTAAATCGTCAAATCGCAACCCGGACAATTTTGATTTTTTTTTATAAGTGAAAACGCAGCAACCTCTGGTGGGCGGTTGGCTCAATTCCGATATTGATCACCCCTAAATTAACCATTGTCTGCACTTTCTTTTGATTAGCAATGAATGTAAAATTTAATTCATTTCACAATTGTATTGTTTTCAATACAATTCACATACAGAGTCAGAACAAACAGCTGAATAAAACATGAAAATTAAATCAGATATAAAACTTAAAACATGAAAACTGAATATAATCATATTTAAATCATAAATAATGCATATTTATATTCACTATGAATATAAATAAATCAGAAATGAAAACAGGAAACGAAACATATAATATAAACATAAAAATAGAATAAAACGTGAAACACAAACATAAAAAAATAAATAAGCATTTTTCAAATATTTATAATATTTAAACATCAACAAATATTTCAATCTAAACATACCCTATGACTCGGTTGAATGGAAAACTCGATAGAAACAAGTCAACATACTAAGTCTGGTTTAAAAATTCAACTATGAATGAATTGTGTTTTAAAGAAATGTTTAAATCTCGAATAAAGCTGGAGTCCCAAGCTAGTGTTATAGGGTTGTTAATCGTTTTCGAAAATGATCGTTAAACGATCGTTTTTGTTTCGTTTTATTATCGTTTTCAAAAACGATCGTTTTTAAAAACGACCCACTCGTTTTGAAATTTTAAAAAACAAATAACGATCGTTTTTATAAACGATCGTTTTTATAAGAACGATTTGCGACCGTTTTTGATACGATTGTTTTTAAAAAAAGCTATCATTTTTGAAAAACGATTGTTAACTATCGTTAACGAAGGTTCGTCGTTAATGATTGTTAGCGAAACGACGAATTCTATAAAAACGATCGTCTTTAAAACGAGCGTTTTGTTTTTGATTTTTCGTCGTCGTTTTCATAACGAAACGATCGTTATTCAAAAAAATGAAAACGTTAACATCTCTAAATACATTAAATATAAACATTAGAGCAGAAAACTCGACATGCTTGAAATTTTGCAAAACATAAACATTGAAAGTAATAAGAATTACACAATACATGTGCATTAAACATGAATTAAATGATTCATATTCATTGAATTAATTAATTAAATAATGAATTAACAATGAATAAAGTTTCTAATTCTATCCTTTTCTATTTATATAAAGTTGTAATTTCTGTTTGTCTGTTTGTTTGTCCGATCATAACTTTGGAACCCTTGGACCGATTTGGCTCAAATTTTGATTGGGGAACTCGGGAGACAAACGGGAATGTTCTTAGTTTCTGGCAACGCTGGGTTCCCAAGCTGATAGTAGTGCATATATATTTATATTCAAATTCGAAAGGTATAAAATATTTTCTTCTCCCTACTTGATTTATTTTCCGGGGAGGAGAATGGGATGGAAGGAGGGTGCATGAGGAGCGTGCGGGTTGTTTGGGGCGGTGGGGAGGGGGGGTTGATAAGACCAACCTTCAAATCTCTTATCCTTGTATTGCACATATAAGGAAATTTGAATCTTGGTTTAACATATATCACGACATATCTTCCCCTCCCTGTTTTACCATGGTCTCCTCACCTTCTTGCTTCTCAGAGTCAAGGATATATTGTAACATGAAAGGATGGTCTGAGGTTGGTGCATATATATACCTTTGTCATCAATATTATCTATCTATCTTTCATCAGAGATGTATAGTTGCAAAAAACTTAAGAATTTACTCACATCAAGCTAAAGTAAATTTCACGTGATGTTGAAATCTGACACAGTGAGAACCAGGAAAGGAAGACGACGCAAGTTATAACTTTAAATTGTACAATATGCTCATATATGAGACACAGCAATCGCATAGTGTAAACAGGCTTATTTCACTTAATGAGTGATTTAATATAAGTTTGCTTTAATTTCGTCTTCCTATGCCATAGTTTTCTGGTTCTCACTGCATGCATGTATTTTTTTGACTTCTTCTTTTTTTCTCATACGTGTCCGTAAAATCAAGATTCAAGTTCCAGTAATGTGTCGTATGAGTTTGACCTTCTCCTTTCTATGAACTATATATATATAAGGCTGTAATTTATTTCAAAGCTATTTTTATTTTTTTACATAATACTATAAATATTTTAGTTATGAAATATTACTTTATTTAGTTTTTTCCTATTCTCCATTTTTTTTAATCTCTTAAATCAAAATCTACACAAATGTTAAGACCCCAAAAATGAAACTCGGGAGTTTTGCTCAACGATACTCTTTTAAATTTCAGACTCTGTAGTATACGTTCAAAAACTTGAAATCTTTGTAAACAATTGTTATCTCCCCAATCTTTCAACCTTACAAAGAGTCAATAAACCTTGGCAATATGGGAAATTAGGTTTCTCAATTAGTATGATAATTTGAACAATCACTGTTTATTATATAGGTGAGAAAGTGGTGTGCACTGAAACCTTTGAGATAATTCAGAGCACAGAGCTTGAGGACTGCATGGAGCCCAAAACTAAAGACATAAGGTTTCGTAATGAAAGCCAGTTTTGAAACCCAGGTTTCACGAATGGGGTGAGGCAGCGTTGTGGATATCAATATTTTTATTATGAAATATTGTTTTATTCAGTTACTTTATATATATTCTCCATTTTTTTCGAATCTCTTGAATAAAAATTTTCACAAATGGCCCCAAAAAGGAAACCCGGAGTTTCGTTCAGTGTATGGTACTCTTTTCAATTTGCTCTTATATCTCTGATATTAACTTATAAAAATTAAGAAGATGAATTATATATTATGTTTTCTTAAACAGACAGAAATGTAAATCTGAAACTCCAGGGTTAATTAAAGGGTCTCTTAAAAATACGTTTACATTTCCTTTAAGTTTACGTTTTTATAAAGAAATTTCTGTATAAAGAAAACAGGAATGTGTTGAAATATTATGAATATTTTCTAATTGGTGAATAAATATATGCAACCTGCTACCGGTCTGTATTCATAATATTATTTAAAGAATTAAAAGAACCGGGGCAGGGCTAATGTAGTTTTAAACGCCCTTTTTTGCAGTACGTTAGGAAAATATCAGAGACTGCAACTTAAGAATTGTTTTACCATGCATAAAAATCCGAGCTGCGCTGCAAACTATTAAAATGATTTTACCCGATGCTTAAATTAAACCATAGCTACAAAAATATGTCGTCTTCATTAAGTTTGAATCCGATTCAACCATGGTTAAAATGTCTTAAGTTTAGGAAAATTGAAGAGAAGACAATCTGTTATACGCTACTTCTCAAATAACTATTCATATACTGGGTGTCCCACGAAACATGACAGTAGTAAGACGCTTTGAAAGTCGTCTTTGATATTTGGATTGATTTGAGACAATCAGTCGTCAACCTTCTTTCAGATCTAGGATTCTTTAAATTCTAACCACAATATTATCCTAGTTCTAGGATTCTTTAAACACTAGTCACAATATTATCCTAGTTCTAGGATTCTTTAAACAGTAACCATAATATTATCCTAGTTCTAGGATTCTTTAAACACTAACCACAATATTATTCTAATTCTAGGATTCTTTAAACACTAACCACAATATTATCCTAGTTCTAGGATTCTTTAAACACTAACCACAATATTATCCTAGTTCTAGGATTTTTTAAACACTAACCATAATATTATCCTAGTTCTAGGATTTTTTAAACACTAACCATAATATTATCCTAATTCTAGGATTCTTTAAATACTAACCACAATATTATCATAGTTCTAGGATTCTTTTAACACTAACCACAATATTATCCTAGTTCTAGGATTCTTTAAACACTAACCATAATATTA
>NW_019397841.1:5411-22326 GCF_000591075.1 Eurytemora carolleeae | reverse complement strand
CCCCCCCCCCCTGAAAATAACATTCCTGAATTCATTTAAAAAAGCCTATTTAAATTGTTTGGCATAATGTTTTTCTGTTTTAGTTAAAGATTGCTTAATCTAAATGAATTAGCATCTAGTGAAAAAAAATATTGAAAAATAAAATGTATTAAATAAGTTTATTTATTACAGAACATTTGGAAAAACTCTCACAAAAAAATACGAAATTGAAGACACATGTTTTGTCTATCATTTCTACAAGAATTTCATTTTTATAAAAAATTTTATCTAAAACCTATGGTCGAATTCAAAAAATTTATACCGCGTTGCTGAACCTCAAAAACCGGTTCCAATTGAGCGCCGGCTTAAATCCACTTAAATCTCAAAAGACTGAATACAATTTCAAGGGAGTCGACCATGTTTGAGCCGCATATTAAATAAAATAATATAAAATAAAATAAAGCAGAAGACACATTTTCTGTTTATCATTTCTATAACACTGGGCGCTGAGCTTTATAAGGGCGCTTCAGTTGTGAACATTTTCTCTTTGTATACATTGTAAAACAAAAAAAGGTTTGCGGACTTTCTTTTCTTTCATCAATTAAAATTATGCTTACAAAGCAGGGAACTCTAGAATGGTGAATATCGAGATTAATACTTAATCCTCTCTGTTTGCAAATCTCGAGACTTACAGTACCTCGAAATTATGTTAGTCTAACATAACACTAACATAACATAATAAGATAATAACATAACATAAGAACATAACATAACTAACATAATCTCGAGGTTAAATATTTAGATCAACAAATTTGATTCTAGGAACGCCAGATTTCTTCATTTTCTTGACTGGAAGGGTCTTCACTTTATTTCTCACCCATGTATTTATTAATACATTAGTTAAAATTGGTTAAAAAAGAATCTCAAACGTATTATTAAACATTTTTCTTCATCGATTAATTTACAAAATGGCCGACAGCATATTCTTTATTTGTTGGGAATTGCGGATTTCTCTCATGGGATGAAATTTATTTTCAAGGCTGTCATTGGTCAATAAAACTTACGAACTATATTCCTGCACTCTCATTAGAGAAAACAATGTATAACGGATATCCAAAGAGAGAGAAAAAGAGTGGATTAAGGACTAAAATGAAAATTTTCCACAGTAGATATTCGTATTAAGTAATTGGGATTAAAGGTTATACATTCTAAAGTTCGCAGCGCAGTTCTTTTAAAAATTTATGTTCACAATCTAAATCAAAAAGATAAAGTATCTGTAAACTTTTGAATATCAGACAATGAATTTTTTGATTATTTTGTACATGTGTCCACACAAGAGGAACCCCAACAGTATACTGATCAGTCCTGAATTATTTTTCAATTTATCATAAAGCTCCATATTAAATTGAGACTTCTCAGTTCTTAAAAAGAACTGTTTAATTTAAAATAATGGTGCTACGACATTAAAGCTATCTAGAGTTTTTGTCCAGTGGCTTTTTGCTTTATACAACATTTTAGCTATTTATCATGTTTGTTTTATGAAATTCTTTATTAGATAACTCTTTTCTGCTTTTCTGCACATCAAGCACTGGAGATATTTAATTTTTGTAAAGTATGGCAAAAAAGACACTCGTAAAAAAGTATTTTCACATTTTTTCAGATTTCAGATTTTTTACATAACGGCTCATATACAGGGTGTCCCAAAAATAGAAGTGGTAGCCTTATTGTTAATATTTTGACAAATATTGAATGATTTTGATAGAATTTTGGCATTCCAAAACTTCAAACTTGAATAACAATTGATAGAAGGCTTCAGATTACACCAACCGACCAGAAATATTTAGTAGATATCGAAAATGTCCAAAATCGTTCAACATTGATCGTCTACCACTATTGTTCTTTTTGGGACACCCTGTATGAATGATAGTTTTTTTCATACATTAAGGAAAGAAGATAAGATCAAAGTTTAAATGAATGAAATTAGATAAGATTTTAGAGGCTGTTTTAATATTCCCAAAACTATGGAACAGAATGCACATGTAAAAGAACAGAATGCACACTGTACAGTAACAAATTATACTTTTGACTCGTTCTTTAAGATAATGGTGAAACAAGGGTAAAACGATTTGCTTTGTGACAACATCAAATACCATAATATTAATTAATTAATTAATTAGTTAATTAAATACAATTAAGCAAAACAAAACAAGAACGGAGAGGGGGGCATATAACAATGAAAGGGTGATCGTGCACTGTCTTATTGGCGCAAAGACAGCTACTCGTAACCATTCTTTCAAAAGCAGCGTATACAGATGAACGGGAAAAGGGAGGCAAGAAAAAGAAAAATTTGGGACATGCAGATTGAAAAGGGAGAAAAAAGATGAACATTTGATATTATTTACTATACCTCGTACCATTTCATTTTTTAAAAAATTTTAAAAATATATTAAAACATTGTTAAAAAAAAAAAATATCGTCTATACCTGTATATATGGATTCCCCTGCATACCTGTATATATAGCTGTCACAAAAACTATTCTATCTCTTCCATACTCCGGCCAGCATACTTTGCCTGCAGGGCATAGGAAGTAGAAAAATTACAATGTTTTTTCATCTATATAATACTTGGCTTAGGTGTCTGGGTGTTTGGCCGTTTGTATCTAATAAACGTCAAAACAGCTGAACCGATCGGGCTCCAATTTTGTCTGGGTCTCACATGGCCCAGGGAAGGTTTATGGATTAACAAAGCTTAAAAAGTTTGTTCAAAATGTTGTTTTATGAAAATTTTGAAAATGCGCGAAAAAAAATTTATTACAACTGCGATTTGTTTGCTATTGTTTTATACAGAGAGAAGTTGCTCACAGATAGAGCCACAATTAAAAGTTGAAATAGAATATGGACGAAAAGCCCCCTTAACGCCTATTTATCTTTAAAAAAGTACTCACTCAGCTGGCTGAACAGTTCTTCTGAGCACACAGTGGAGCTAAAATAGAGAAAACATTCAAATCTGTCTTAAAGGGACTGTAAACGTAATTTCAAGTGACTCAAGATTAAGAACCTGCATCCTAAATTCACAATGGTGTCATTAACCTTTAATCTTAATGTGGTCTATAGCATTTAGTTACACGTTTTAATGCTTCCAAAATCCAAAAGGCATCTAAGCACATAAAAATAATCATTTTTTATTTCGAAAACTAGGACGTTTTAGCACAGGTATGGATGAAGGGTTAAATGTAATTATATGAGTCTACATTTAGATGATATGAGAAAAAAACTCAAATATTCTCAAAAAGGACACATTCTTTAAGATGAAACTAAGAGCGCCAAAATAAATTAGAAATAAAAACGAATGAGAAAATAAGTATAGGAATCCAGAGAAAGTTAATGCTGTAGAGATTAAAACTGTCAGAAATAAGATGAAAATGACCTGAAGAAGATTGCTAGAAAGGATGATGTAGAGATTAAAAATGCCAGAAATAAGATAAAAATGACTTGAGCAAGATTGCTAAAAAGGATGATGTAGAGATTAAAAATGCCGGGAATAAAATGAAAATGACCTAAGTAAGATTGCTAGAAAGGATGATGCAGAGATTAAAACTGCCAGAAATATGATGAAAATGACCTGAGCAAGATTGCTAGAGAGGATGATGTAGAGATTAAAAATGCCAGAAATAAGATGAAAATGACCTGAGTAAGATTGCTAGAAAGGATGATGTAGAGATTAAAACTGTCAGAAATAAGATGAAAATGACCTGAGTAAGATTGCTAGAAAGGATGATGTGGAGATTAAAACTGCCAGGAATAAGATGAAAATGACCTGAGTAAGATTGGTAGAAAGGATGATGTAGAGATTAAAAATGCCAGAAATAAGATGAAAATGACCTGAGTAAGATTGCTAGATAGATTGATGTAGAGATTAAAAATGACAGAAATAAGATGAAAATGACCTGAGTAAGATTGCTAGAAGGATGATGTAGAGATTAAAACTGTCAGATATAAGATGAAAATGACCTGAGTAATATTGCTAGAAAAGATGATGTAGAGATTAAAAAGCCAGAAATATGATGAAAATGATCTGAGTAAGATTGCTAGATAGATTGATGTAGAGATTAAAATTGTAATGTCCATTGAAGCAGTCCATGTTCTCTAAATGAATATGTAAAGTTACAATTTACAATTTCGATTTTAAATGAATGGATTTCGATCTATCTGAAAAAATTCTTTTAACTTTTTTCAACAAATGCACAATCTCTTCTAAAACAACTCTTGTCTGAAAAGGGATTGTAAGTGTAATTTCAAGTGACACTCTTTACAAAGATGGCAGTGTACGATTCACAATCTTAATCTGATCAAAAATCCGAATCATCGTTTTTCTACAATTAGTGTTTAAAAATAATTTCCATAGTTTTCCTTGCGCCACAATTGATAAAAACATTGATTTCAAATATGCAAAAGATTTTGCAAAATTTTTAATAACCTGATGTGTAATTAAGAGAAATTAAAAATGTGATAATTTCTTTTGACGGGTTGTATCCAAATAATTTGCAAACATTTCTTTGCAAAACTTGTGCAATCCGTTTCCTAATGTCATAGACTTTCCAGTAAGCTAAAAGTTATCAAAATCTGACAACAAGTGGGTCAAACCAAAGATTTAGTTTGTTATAGGAAGAGGTAGTTATTCAGGCAGTGTGCCTGAGGACTTGCAGGCAGTAAGTATGAAAGCCCGATTTTAGACCTCACGTCAGAAAATTTAAACAGCCTCAGACCAATACTTTTCGAGTTACGTTAAAAAAAATACATGGGCCCCACCCCCAGCACAGAAATAGGGTTAAAAAATACATGGGCCCCACCCCCAGCACAGAAATAGGGTTAAAAAACTTTGGAAGTATTCAAAATTTCAAAGCTCAACCTCTTTAGATAGTCATTGGTCATAGTGTAAGAAGACATTTTGACTACTATGCATGAAAGAGGTTTAAACAATGACCTAGAAATCCCAAAATATTATCTGTCACCTTATACTAGATGTACACAGATAATAAGCTAATATAGGCTAGACTGCCCTATAGTTGTACCGACATACTAGATGTACACAGATAATAAGCTAATATAGGCTAAACAGCCCTATAGTTGTACCGACATGACATGCTATATTCCCACCAACGGTTTTTGACTGCCATCTTACCGCCACTTGATGGATATAATACCCATGTCAAGGGTTAAGTTTTACAAAAAAATACTCTAGCTTTTAACAGAAAGGATAAAATCTTTGAATTTAGTATATTATTTAAGGTTTTAAATTTCGTATTCAAAGAATCCTGAAATATCTCTGAATACAAATGTCTGTTTATTGGTCTTGCACTCCGTTTGTACACAATGAAATCTGCTATGAAAAATATCGCACATTCTATTCTTTAATATACAGGGTTAGTAACAAGGTATGAGCCATCTAATTGACTACTGTACGGAATTTATACTGTCTGGTTCCTTATATTCACGATTCCCTGCAACTCTAAACTGTAGATAAACATTACATAAGCCATTATAGATTACTATAGGCCGAATACTTAATTTAACCTTGGGATCGACAAATGTTAAGAGTTTTCGGTCGTCTTTATAGTCTCATGTCCTTTGTGGTTAACCCTGTATCTATGTTAATAGAGCTTTGTTATACTCTCTTACATCTTTACCTGACCCAAATTTGGAATAGATTATCAAGTACAAAAGGTGGCAAGAGAGAAATCGACCAATTATGCATGACGTCACAAGTGTCAAATGTAACGGGAAAATCGGAATTTCCTCACATTAGTTGACATGTTTTCCAAGATTTAATAAAAAAAATGTAAAAACAGAAAATAAAGAACACATAAAATTGCCCTTATTGTACTGTATGATAAACACTTTTAAAACAAAAAATGAATTAACACTTGTGACGTCAGAATACAGCTGCATAATGAGAGTGTACAAATTCTAAGTTGCCATCTATTGAACTAGAATTTATTTGACCTGACCTACAGGGTGTCACACGAAATATGACAGTGGCGAATAGATTTGATTGTCTTCTTCCATATAAATTGTATTAGAAAGACATTTTGCAGTTTATTTAGTTGAAAAACATCTTTTCCTTAAATTCATTTTACTTTGAAATCAATTTCACTTAAATATGATTTCCATATAATATTTTTTATCATTCTCTTTAGTATCAAACAACTTAACTAATTATGGAAGAAGACATTTTAAACTATTGACCAACTGTCGTGTTTCGTACCACTATAGTTTCAGTAGAAGTAAATATTTCCATTTACTGCTGTAGTGCCGATATAAGGATTTATCTCTAATTGGATAATGAGCTAGATAGACAGATAGATGTTACCGCCATACTATTTCTATTGGTTCAGAATAGACAACAAACACATGACTGAACCCTGATTGGATCAGGCGCAAATGGACTCAGCAAACAAGAATGCGTTAGCGTAGGACACCCTACCAGGACACCCTACCTGCAGTATTTTCCCTTTTCTCCAGGTACAGGAATCCCCTTTAGTCTGCGCACCAGGATAAACAGGAATATACTAGTTAGGCTTCCAACTACTGGATACAAAACTCATCTAACAAGGACTATTAATGTGACTCAGGGACNCCTACTCTAGTGCCGATGTCGGGTAAATAATTTTGGACTTTTGATGTCCGACATCGGAATGTCAGAGACTAGATGTTTACAGGGAGTTCCCATTTGGACCGCGACAGAAAACCTCCTGGATACCTTTCACTGATCCAGAAGGGGATGAACCCCAATTCTCCCTCCCCCCCTCCTCCCTGTCGACGTCTTTTTATAATGAGATATACTTTGGAACAGAAAGAGGACATTAATTATCAATGAAAAAGTGAAATTGGTGCATGAGTATGGACATTGCACAATTGTTGATTTTGATGATTATGAATTTAAAAGTTGTAATTTTGATGAATTAAAAGTGTCAAAGTTAATGAGTCGGAAAAGTTTCAGAGTTTGTGAATTTATAAAGTAATGAATTTAAAATAGTTTTAATGTTATTGAATCAAAAGTTTCAATGTTAATAAATATAAACAATTTCAATGAATTTAAAGTTTCAATGTTAATAAATCCATACTGCAGTCCTTCAATTATCATACAGGGAAATTTTCATCTTTCTAAACATCCCAACGAATGATTTGACAGGTTCTTTTGATGATGAATTTTAAAGTTTTAATGTTGACTTGTAGCAAATACATAAACCATTTCAATTTTACTCGAGACGTATCTATCCAGGTATACTCAATACCAAGATCCACCAGGACTAACTCTACTATTCTCAATGCCACATAGGCAATATCTCAACTAGGCCTAACTGTCTGGTTCTAAAGGACACACGGTCCAAATCTCAACTCGTATAATTCAAGCTGTATTGAATTCAAAGCTAAAACAACTAGCAAAGTTGAAGGTACTTATTTAAAGGATTAAGGAGAATATGTATAACGAAGTTAATCTATCCCAGTCCCTATTTTATAGCGTAATCTATCCCAGTCCCTATTTTATAGCGTAATCTATCCCAGTCCCTATTTTATTGCGTAATCTATCCCAGTCCCTATTTTATAGCGTAATTTAAGTATGTCGCATGATTTAAGCTAAGTTTGTTAAGTATTAAATTGAAACGCAGTTTCAATGAATAATATCATTATGTCTTAGTTTAGAACATTAAATCATTTGTAATTTATACAACGTACTGCAAGTTTATACAGAATATCTTGTTTACACGCTTTTTGCTACACACTAATTAAAAACTGTTTCAATGTTGATAAATATAGAAACAGTTTTAATGTTGATGAATTTGAAAATGTCAATTTTGATGATTTTGATGAATTAAGAAAGTTAATGAATTCCCTAGTAGAATATTTTGTAAGGGAGAAACATCATGTGGAGAGATCCAAGAGAAACCAACCACTTCAATCTAAAAAAAAAATCTTAATTCCTGATCATTTCATATTATGTTTATCAAAAGAAAAAATAATTTAGAAGAAAGCAAAACAAATATTTTCACTTTAAAGTAGATTTCACTTGCGCACAATTGCGGGCCCTGCATAATTCCGGGCATCGGAGATCCGATTCACCCCGGACTAACCAGGGTGAAATGCATAATTGAATTCAATCCCGTCTTGGTTTCACCAAAAAACTAAACTTTTCTATTCTTTATATTTATTTATATTTAAGTTTTTAACTACACATTTTTATTTAAAAAGAATTATACTAAACATAATGTTTCACGTCTATCATGACGGTCCTCAGTAGTTACAATTCTTTGAACAACTCTTTATATATAGATCTAAATTTTACTTATTTGAAAAAACTCTTGAAAAATGGATAGACATAAATAGTCTAATCTGGACAGGGGTTAATGCAATATAACCAGCTTTCACGGACTGCTTTATCGTAAAAAAAAATAACAAAGATTGGAAACACGGCTCGGTATTTCTCAATTTTCTACTATTTAGCTTTTGTTGTAATATAAAATCCCTAAAAGTCACAGAAGGATGAAAGCAACCTTCTAATATCATTGATATATACCTGGTATATACTAAGAAAGGTTGCAGAAACTGTATACGAGGTGTACAAGAATACCCGGGATTCAGGTCTGTACCGTACTATACTTCTGTACAGTGTACAACAAACTTGATTTAATGGGATAAGCACATGATAAAATATGATGAAAACATTGAGGAAAAGGACAGAATGAGTTACCCCTATTTTTTCTTCATAAGATTAAAACAATCTTGGCTGATTCTATTCATTTAAAAGTTCACAGCTCTGGTATTATTTCAATGTATCTTTTACTTTAAATTATGATGGTAAACCATCTTTGTTTATAAATAGTAAAGGTAAACATTGAATTTAAAAGAATACTTCTTAGTACATGAATATAGGATGAATTGTTTCATAGTTCATGAATTTAGGGCAAATGAGTATGTTTCATGGCAAATGAATAAAAATGAATAAGTATGTTTCCTAGCAGAAGAATAAAGAATGAGGGGTAGGATGAGGATGAGGATGAAGAGCAGAACAGGATGAATACTTGAAACCCAAAGAAAAGCTGGAACAAGTATGACTGGGATCAATTTATCAAGAGGAAGCCTGAAAACAAAGTATACTAAGGAATTAAGTCTTTGACACAAACTCAAATTTTCTAATCTCTATATCTTTGCAACCTGATGGTGTAAATCTTTGAAATTTCAAACTAAGACTATTTGATCTAACATAAATTATGGTTTAAAGTATCTAAGGTTTATGACATTAGGCTTATTGCAAATATACAAGGTTAAGAAAATCAAAGTGTGTGGCAAACACTCAATTTCTTTTTGATTACTATTCTAAGTAAAGATGAGTTAATGCAGTTTATCCAGTTTATCCAGGGAGTATGGAATAGAAGTGAGATATAACTGACGCGGTTCGCCCTACCCATGATTATACATGCCTTGCAGACGGGTACTCCATTTGTATAAGAAATATTCAGAATAGGTTATTGTATACGCGGTAATTGTACATCAGACAAATATTTCTTATACAAATGAAGTACCGTCTGCAAAGCTGAATGTATAATCATATGGTAGGGCGGGCGCGTCAGTTGTATCTCCCTTCTATTCCTTACTCCCTGAGTTTATCTGAATTTAAAATCAAGAATAAAGTAATAACTATAAGTTAATAACAATTGATTTTTTTCATGTGGTTTGAATAAGGAAAATTATTAAATTTGGATTTAAGTTTTAGCTTACAACGATTTTTGGAAACCTGTTTAAAGGTTTTTGTAAATTTACCGCGTCCAAATTTAATGAATTTGAGCCGCGTCTCAAATCCGCCAAAGCCGATTTCAATTAAGCGCCGGCTTAAATTTTGAAACATTGAATACAATTTTAGGTGGAACCAACCGTCTGAGCTGCGTCTAAAATTTAAGCGGCGGCTCTAATTCTTTAAATTCCGTCATTGTAATGGCAAAAATAATAGAGAATTTATGCAGAAGATACAAAAAGAAATGTTTATTGCAGATAAAGAGATAAACCACAAAAGTTTCCTGCACTAATAAGGTCTAAATTTAAAGGTCATTTTAAATAACATCTCTTTAACAATTATAAAATAATTTACTAATGACCTGACAGCTCCTCCCCTCCAGGGTATCCTGACCCTGCTCTCTACTGTAGACATAAACCCGGTCAACCTGCCTTCATGGATACCTTCACCTTGGATCAATCCATCAACCAAACTAAACAAAACTTAATCCATCATCCAAACTAAACAAAACTAAATCCAGCAACCAAACAAAACAAAACTTAATCCATCAACCAAATTAAACAAAACTAAATCCATCAACCAAACTAAACCAAAATAAATCCATCAACCAAACTAAACAAATCTAAATTCATCAACTAAACTAAACAAAACTTAATCCATCAACCAAACTAAACAAAACTAAATCCATCAACAAAACTAAACAAAACTAAATCCATCAACAAAACTAAACAAAACTAAATCCATCAACCAAACTAAACAAAACTAGTTCTATTACTCCTTGGTTTGAATCCCCATTCCATAGTTCTACAATCCCATGGTTTAAAGATACTTCTATCCATAGTTCAATTACTCCTTGGTTTAAAAATATCCTCTCTATAGTTATATTACTCCTTGGTTTAAAGATATCCTCTCCATAGTTCTATTACTCCTTGGTTTAAAGATATCCTCTCCATAGTTATATTACTCCTTGGTTTAAAGATATCCTCTCCATAGTTCTATTACTCCTAGGTTTAAAGATACCCCTATCCATAGTTCTGTTAAATAAACCTGTCAAAATCTTCACAATTGCAGCAGAGAGTTAGAATATGTGAGGTTGATCCATCATCAGCTCTAAAATTTTCTTTTTAAGTGGGTGGCTTGGGGGGGGGGTCGGTCATCATTCATAACTTTTTCTTTGAAAAGTCAGGTTTTAATTTGTATTAAAGATTTTTAGCTCTTTTGGATGGCCATGATGATAATTCAATGAACGAATAATATTAAAATGTCTAACATTTTTTTTCTTTTTAATTAAAAGTTTTACCCCCCCCCCCACATATATCTAATAGCATGGAAAATATAAAATATAATTTTAAATACTTTAATCTAAAATTTAAAAAAAAGTTAGGGTAAATACCTGGATTTAGTAAAGTTTTTATAAAATTAAATTATACAGTAATAGCTATAAAACTCTAAAATAGGAAGACGACTTTTAGAAGCCTGAGAAAAAGTTCAATGAGCATGAGAAACAGCAATTGTGCAGTGTAAATTAGTGCTCTAATAAATGTCTAGTAAAACTATTTGCTTTTTAACAACCTTAAATAGGTTTAATTATTGCTCTATTCCATTGTTTTATAGTTTCCAGTAGTAAAATTGGTGATGCTAAATTTTGTAATTCAGATGTTCATTATTAAAAATTTCAAAATGTCCCTGTATTCACAGCAGCAAAGAGGATCTTCATTATTCACTGAAGCAGCAGAGCTTCTAATTCTTGAAGGGTTGATCATCAAATCATTGCTCATTGTGTCATTAGTTATTGTGTCATTGATCATCGTGTTAAAATGCATAAATCTGTCATTGCTTTCATCTGAAAAAAAGTGATCATCGTCATATATTATAACACGGTGCTATAAAGTTTTATTTGGTACCAGATTTTCAAAAAAAAATATTAGAATATTTCTATATTTTTTTATTAAAATGAATAAAAAATATATTTCATGTCTGCTTTGTTAAAAAACCTTAAATTATATCTAGAAATAATCAATTCATAACATTTCATGAAATTAACATAATATTATTATTTTGCCACAACGTGTTCCAAAATTTTTAGACTTAAATTCTCTCTATAAAAAGAAAATTTATAAATCTTTTTATGGATTATTCAATGATTAGGCAAAGAAAGAAACATGTTTATAGTTGAAGCGAATCATACATTTCAGGACACAGACAATATAAATTCTGTACGGTCGTCTCTGAAGTCTCATCCAATTTGAAGACAACCCAGGATCTGAATTTGATTATTTTAGAATAGTAAGACGACTTTTAAATTAAGTATACTTACTTTAAATAGTCCAATAAACACGAGACAATGAAATTGGCAGTGTAAAGATATACATTTTAAACTAATTTAATAATTTACTGGTAAACTATTTGCTTCAGGGTTACCCACAAAAGATGAGACTTCAGACACGACTGTACGGGGTTTTTAGGCTTCTTAGTTTTCATGATTCCCTGAAATTTTTTTAAATTCATTTCCAAATCATTAAATAAGCCAAAATATTACTTTGTTTGAGGCAGAAGACTTAATTTAACCTTGAAATAAGTCTTCACTGTCTCATCCTTATTGTAGGTAACCCTGAAAATGTAAAAACATTAAATTCGCTGTAATATCGTCTTTCTATTGAACAGTTTTATGGTTTTCACTGTATAATTTGACTCTATACTCGTATTATCTATGCTGCGGTGCTGTAATATCGTCTTTCGATTGAACAGTTTTATTGTTTTCATCGTATAATTTGACTCTATACTCGTATTATCTATGCTGCGGTGCTGTAATATCGTCTTTCGATTGAACAGTTTTATTGTTTTCACTGTATAATTTGACTCTAACTGTTCACTGTTTATATTGTATGTGTGCATTAAGTTAGAAAAGCAGGTATATTACTTATATCTATTATTTATAATACTTATAAACACAAGTCAGCTGATTTATGAATAATGAAAGCACTATTCTTATCCAGCCTGCAATATACCCGCAATTTTATTGATAAGAAAACTGACGCAATTGCATTATACCCGCGTATACAAGCCATGAAGGGTATACCCGCTCCTCGAAGCAGGAGGAAAGGAACCTGTACCAACCTGAAGTTTTCTGAGCTAACGTTTTTAAGACCTAATATTATTTCAACCTTTAATTTCTGTTCGATCAAATAATCTATAAGTTTGAAATATCAAAGGTAAACACAATCAGGTTGATAAGATAGGGATTAGAAGAATTGAGGTTGTGGCAAAGACTCAACCACGTCTATTTCCAATTCAACTCCAGCTAAACCTACCTAACTATTTTTTTTAGATATTTTAGCTCTGAAAACCCCTAGATCGGAAAATTCTTAGGTCAGAAGACACTGTTTCCTCTCCATGAAAAATTCATCGATTTACTTTGTAAAATTAATTTACGCTTTCTATTTATTGAAAAAATTAAAATAATAATTTTGTTGAGTCAAATAATAAATGGAAAAAGGAAGCGTACCATTTCATCCTTGTTAAAAGATTGCAAGTCAGAAAATTGCTTATAAGTTGGATTAAATTTGAAGAAAAAAATAAACTAAGATGTTTTCATGCTAGTAAAGCAGTGACAAATTTCATTCTTAATTATGATTCATTAAATTTATTTGGCTAGGAGAGTGCAGGATTGAGAATATTTTAGAAGTTTCATAGTTTTGTTTTTTTTCTGGTGAAATTTTAAAACACTCTCAAGTGTTGACAAGTAAATTGCATGTTAAAAAATACATTAGTTTAATTAAGGATGTTTACTAGTAACCAATGTCCATCCCTGTCTTGTTGTTTTCAAGTCAGATATCAAAAGTCTCTATTTTATTCTTTGTTTATTTCTATTTGTCTATTATTGACGTTTTAAATTTATTCTTAAATTATGAAACCTAGATGTCTCTGTAAGTACTGTAATGTTTAATATTGCCTCGTGAAATTAAGATACAGAGTTTTTTGATATTTTTTTTCAATTTCTACATACACTCTAAAAGAAAATAATTTTACTTAATAAAATCATATTTCAGGTAGATGCCGGTTTACTTTACTGCGACCATCATACTCTTTTATCAGTATGGTTATAACTGAAATAAAGAAATTAAGCATATAAAAGTGCCCGTGCAGTAAATATCGGGTTCTTATCTTTATCCATGGCCCTATCAGTTTTTATCCTTATCCATGGCCCTATCAGTTCTAATCAATGCTTACTCATGCTTTAAAAATATAAATATCCATTTCATTCATTTTAACACAACATTGAGATTTATAATTTTACCCCACGAGTTAATGATTTGAATTGTAGTTTTTTTTTTATATTTTTTACACTTTTCGTTGAATCTTTCTTTATACGTTTAATTTATTTTATTCATCAAGTAATAAATAGTGTGGTTCAGGTTCTTGAAATGAAGAATCAAATTCAAAATATTTTCAATGATCGTATTCCAATTTTCTCCATTATAACTTTTTAAATTAAAATTTTCGAAGATTAAATATCTTCATAATCTTAATTGACTAACCCTATCACGATGGGGGGGGGGAGTGTTTTCTATACCCCCCCCTGTGGTGTGTTCTAAATAACAGCTTACAATAGAACGCTAAAACTTTTTAAATTTTTCAACATCATAGAGATGTAAACAAATGTTGCCAAATTTTTTTAGTTAGAGGGTAGAGTGGAGGACAGTCAAACGGCGGGTCGGTGTTTAAAAAAAAGTTAGGCTACAGGGCTGAAATTTTTATATTTAAAAAACCCTTGAAAAATGGATGTAATAACAAATGCCACATGTTAATATTAGTCAAAAGTAGAAATAATTATTTTTGAACATTTTTCTTTGCACAGTAAGATGGCAAGACAGAAATTACTCATACAGTTCCTTTAACAGTTGTTTTTGATTCTTTCCCATCCTTCACTTTTTGTGAATTAATATTTTGCAATTCTAACCCATGGCGTCTTAGCTGATAAACAAATACTTGTTATTTGAGAATGTTTAATTTTTAGTTCTATTTCTCATCAAATGGGATTTTTGCATTAAATAAGATAAATTTTGTTGTTGTAAATCTATGCCTAACTAGAAATATACTTTTCATTGTCTTCGGTAAACGCCAAAAAAGTTCTGTGAAAAATCTTTCCCCTGGGTACCCAGAGTTTCTTGCACATTTCATCCAATGTGGTCCTGCAGCCTGCAAATTCACAAACAGACATTTAAACAAGGAAAATATATATTCATCTTATAGATTAATACAAAATTGTCATCATTAAGCTTGAGACACAACTCTAGTGTCACCTTTATATTTTGCTTTACACATCATTTTGTTACTTAAAATTGCTACTATATGGAAGTTTTTTTTAACTGCAACTAATTCACATCATAATGTCCAAATATTTAAAAAAATCATATTTAATTCCATGCACATATATCAGGCAACAAATATTGCTTAATGTCGAATACATGGTCATTTTGCGCAATTCTGCAAAACTACTCACTCAGCCAGAAGAAATCCTTAGACGAAACCCCTACAGACAAGCTAGAGAAAGAAGAACCTCCTTCGCCTTGACTCTGTCCAGGGGCGGACACAGGATTTAAGTGAGGGGGTGGCAAGATTTTTTAGGAGCAAAAAAATTTAATCTGTCAGGGGGTGGCGAATGTCCCCCCGCCACCCCCCTGTGTCCGCCTTTGACTCTGTCGTATCTTCTGGGGTTAATAATGTGGCGGGACGACCCAGTGATCTTCAACAGAACACGACACAGCAGAGAGAGACAAGAGAGATTCAAGCTCACCAGATATTTTTCACATTGTTAAAAATAGAATATATATAGTTTTTCAAAATGTATAGTTTAATAAACTATGATCATTAAACTTCGTGCTTATTGAACGTAGCCAAAAGCTGTTTATTATAGGTAGATCAGCTGTTTATTACAGGTAGATTAGCTGTTTATTATAGGTAGATTAGCTATTTATTATAGGTAGATTAGATGTTTATTAAAGGTAGATTAGCTTTTTGGTAGATTATCTGATTATTAAAGGTAGATTAGCTGTTTATAACAGGTGTACTACCTGT
The DNA here is from genome assembly GCF_000591075.1 of Eurytemora carolleeae. Classification (NCBI taxonomy): domain Eukaryota; kingdom Metazoa; phylum Arthropoda; class Copepoda; order Calanoida; family Temoridae; genus Eurytemora; species Eurytemora carolleeae. The sequence continues at coordinate 6,479 of NW_019397841.1, read as the reverse complement.
TTATTATAGGTAGATAATCTGTTTATTAAAGGTAGATTAACTGGTTATTATAGGTAAATTAGCTGTTTATTATAAATGTGTTACCTTTTTAACACAGGTTAATTATAGCTGTTTATTAAAGGTAGATTTGCTGTTCATTATACTTTCATTAGCTGTTTATTAATGGTAGATTATTTGTTTATTGAAGGTAGATTAGCTGTTTTTTATAGGTAGATCAGCAGTTATTACAACTAGATTATCTGTTTATTAAAGGTGAGATTAGCTTTTATTATGGATAGATATAAACTGTTTATTTAAGGTAGATAAGCTGTTTTTAGGGTAGATTATCTATATATATATTATAGATAGATTAGCTGTTTATTAAAGGTAGATTAGTTGTTTATTGATTCTTATTTTTGATGATTTTTATTCTTTCTAAATTCTTTTGTTATTAAGAATTTTTAAGATAAGTAAAAATGTCTAAATTAGAATAATAGGAAAATATGCAGAAATAAATGTATACTTTAAAATATGTTGATTCCGGATTTTCAGATTTAATTTCATGCATTTTTAAATTTAGAAAATCCGGTGACATGGAAACGCCTCAACACGGAAACGGATCAAAAATTATTTTTGAGGAATTTCCGTTTTTATTTAGAAATTCGAGGAAATTCCTCAAAAGTTCAGAATTGTTGAGGGATTTCCGAATATTTTGTATCCGTTTCCCAAAATTTTGAGTTGAATGGTTTCCTCTTTTTTTTGATCAATTTCCTCATATTTGTAGGTCCGTTTCCTCATATTTTTGATCCGTTTCCGCTTTTTTTCAAAAACTGTAAAATTCTCATTTTGTTGATCGGTTTCCTCAAATTTTAGGTCCGTTTCCTCATATTTTTGATCCGGTTCCGCTTTTTTCAAAAACTTTAAAAATCACATTTGGTTGATTGGTTTCCTTAAATTTTAGGTCCGTTTCCTCATATTTTTGATCTGTTTCCGCTTTTTTCAAAAACTTTAAAAATCTCAATTTGTTGATCGGTTTCCTCAAATTTTTGATCCGTTTCCGCTTTTTTTTGATCCGTTTCCGCTTTTTTC
>NW_019397841.1:0-5275 GCF_000591075.1 Eurytemora carolleeae | reverse complement strand
GAAGCTAGATTCCACTATCATAATGCTAAGTCTACAGATTTGCCCCTGCACGGATCAGGGAATGAATTGTATGAATTTGGGGGGGGGGGCCTTTTTAAAATTTTCGAAATTTTATATTTTTTTGTAATCGAATGGTTAAAAAAATTCAGTGAACCTTTTTTCTCGCAAAATCAAAGGTTCAGAAAAGCAAAAATGTGTATATATATTATTTCTATCAAATTCTAGAATTTTATTAAGATTGAATCACAGAATCACAGAAAATTTTCAAAATAAAAATTCGTAATTTTCAGTTCAGGTCTATTTTTTATGAGAATTTCTTTAAATTCTCCAGTTCAAAAAACTAACAAATAATGCTACTTGAAATATTAAAGATATATAAACTACAGTGAGACAGAGGTCCATATAATTCCCAAAATAGCTGATTTTCTCGATCCCAAAATAATTTTTTGCCCCCAACTTTAAAAAAAATGACCCCAATTGAAAAAAATATGCCCCCAATTGAAAAAACATTTTCAAATTCCACTAACACATTTGCCCCCCTTGCCCCCAATTTGAAAAAAATGCCCCCAATTAAAAAAACATTTTTTTAAATTCCACTAACGCATTTGCCCCCATTGCCCCCAATTAAAAAAAAAAGAAAAAACATTAAAAAACATTTTCAAATTCCACTAACATATTTGCCCCCATTACCACCAATTTGAAAAAAATGCCCCCAATTAAAAAACATTTTCAAATTCCAATAACATATTTGCCCCCATTGCCCCCAATTAAGAGAAAAAATGCGTACTTGAAAACCAGGATATGCTAAATCCCATGTTTGATGTCCAAATATGACAAATGATACATCATTGGAAAGCTCTTGTGCTCTACTTTTAGAATCAGCAAAAAAATTTGCAAATTTGCAAAAATTCATATTTTTATCGCAAAATATAGTTAAATAATAAAAATGTTTGCAAAAAAAAATTTGTCCAAAAAATGAAAAATTATACATTTTTGAAAAGCCCTTGACCATGCCATTTCAAATATGCAAAAATCTTTGCAAAATTTTAAATAACCTGATTTTTAATCAAGAAAAACTAAAAATGTGCAAATTTCCTTAGACAGGTTGTTTGCAAAAAATTTGCAATTTTTTTACGCAAAACTTTCTGCAGTGAGACCCTTAAAACTGTGGAATATTAAGACAACAGGAATTATCTGCATATGTAATGAATTGTTATAAAGCAAATGGTTTTACAAAAACCTTAAAAATCAGTTGTTATGTAAAATGAGTCTGTGCACACTGCACAATTAGTCTAAAAGTTGTCTTCCTGTTCCACAGTTTTGTAACATTTTTATAAAATATTGATGAAATAATGTATCACTGATTCCACAGAAAGGACTAAATATGTGTACTAATTTGTTTAAACCTTGCACAGTACGTACGGGCATAATATGATGGATTCATGGTTGTTGGTGATATGAGAACTGATGGAGGGTGTGGTGGTGTTGGTGAAGGGGGTGGACGGGGTGGTTATAAGGATGTAAAAGATAAAATCACAGCTTGATACACACGAAAAAGAGTTTAGATGAGCATGTATCAAGATCAAAAAACAAACACAAAAGTGTATGACCTTTAAGTAAATAATACCTTTTGTCTTATTTGTGTAATTTCTACATCTAATAAAACAAAATATCTGATAAATATAAAAAATATTGATTTCATACAGGATGTCCCAATAAACATGGGAATTCAGTGACGAATTCTGCTATGTTTACAATTTGTTTGTTTATGTTTTGACTATGCATAAGGGTGAATGTATATCTTTTGCTGAATGTTATACAATCTTCAATTTTTCAAAAATCTTTATCCGATGTGTTTTTAAAATGTTTTACAGATTACACAAATAAGTGTATTCGTATCATGGTTCGATATATATATATATACATGTGTCCCTGCATTTTTACAGTGAGACCCAGAAAACTGTGAAATTTTAGGAAGGCGACTTTTAGACTCAAGTTTTGACTTTAGTTCGATGAACATAAAACACAACACTGGTACAGTGTGCACTGATCATTTCACTTTTTTTTATTTTAGGCTACTGAAAGTAAGGCCATTTGTGTTGTAATAACATCAAATACACTTAAATATTGCTTTAATGTCGTCTTTTCTGGGAATTGTAGTTTTAATCCTTAAAAAAACATGAGTTCGAAAAAGTTATTTAAAATTTATAGAATGTATTTCGTTTAATGAACGTATATAGAGTGTCCCATTAAACACATGGGAATTCAGCCTCTTTGTTATGAATTAGCAGTGTAATTTCTAATTTCTAAAACCATAATATCATTATGTCTGCTAGAGTTTATTTTGTGAAAACGGTAAATGACTGTTATAAAGATTTGTCTGTATGTCTCTGCAAGATGAACATTGAAGACAGACAAGTTTACTCTGTTAGTTTACTGTAATTTTTTTGTTTTACTAAGTACAGGGTTCCCTGTAGCTGTAAAATTGTGTGTTTATTTCTTTGCCAGATTTTAATTCTAGCTGAAGTGCAAGGCGTTGCTCGTGCAATTCAAAAAACGAAATTTGAAGAAAACTTAAATTTTAAATAAAAAAATCTATTTTTTTAGCCAATGTTCCTCCCGGGATACCCATGGGTTCCCTCAAAAAAAAATGAACCTATTCGGTGCGTTTCAATTAATTGAATTTTTAAAGTTTTTGAAAAAAGCGGAAACGGATCAAAAATATGAGGAAACGGACCTAAAATTTGAGGAAACCGATCAACAAATTGAGATTTTTAAGGTTTTTGAAAAAAGCGGATATGGATCAAAAATATGAGGAAACGGACCTAAAATTTGAGGAAACCGATCAACAAATTGAGATTTTTAAAGTTTTTTTTAAAAAAGCGGAAACGGATCAAAAATATGAAGAAACGGATCTAAAGTTTGAGGAAACCGATCAACAAAATGAGGAAACATATCAATTTTAAAGTTTTTGAAAAAAACCGAAACGGATCAAAAATATGAGGAAAAGGACCTAAAATTTGAGGAAACCGATCAACCTTAAATTTGAAGAAACTGATCAACAAAATGTGATTTTTAAAGTTTTTGAAAAAAGCGGAAAAGGATCAAAAATATGAGGAAACGGATCTAAAATTTGAGGAAACTGATCAAAAATACAGGGTGAGTCAAAAAAAAGTGTGATTTACGGCGCCTGGTGCAAAAGTGTGCCTTTTTTCGTGCAACTCTCCTGTAGGGTATTTTTCAATATTTTTTTAATTTTTAAAATTTTTTTTTGGTACTCCAATTGCCAAAAAAAATCCGCGAACTTTTTTTCTCTCTCAAAATCAAAAGTTTAGAAAAGCAAAAATGTGTATATAAATTATTTCTATTGAAATCTAAAATTTTATAAAGATTGAATCACAGAATCACAGAAAATTTGCAAAATTGTAACAAGAAAATTCGCAATTTTCAGTTCTGTTCTAATTTAAAGGAAAAGTTGTTTTCAATGGTTCTTCCAGTTTCAACTGAACAGCGTATATTTTTTAACTTTTGAACATACTAAGAAGAATGGAACTAGAGAATTCAAATAACTTTTTCTTAAAAAATAGACCAAAACTGAAAATTGCGAATTTTCTTGTTACAATTTTGCCAATTTTCTGTGATTCTGTGATTCAATCACCCTGTATGAGGAAACATATCAATTTTAAAGTTTTTGAAAAAAGCGGAAACGAATCAAAAAACTGAGGAAATGGACCAAAAATATTGGGAATCCCCTCAAAAATATTGGGAAATCCCTCGAAAATATTTGAATGAAATAAAGGGGAAACGGATATACAATTCTGGGAAATCGATCAAAAAAAAGAGGAAACTCCTCAAAATTTGAATTTAGATGGATTTCCGAAAAATTTGAAGAATTCGCGGAAACATCTCAAAATACCTACTTTCGAGTGGTTTCCCCGTATTTTTGATCCAATTCCGTGTTGAGTCGTTTCCGTGTTGAGGGGTTTCCATGTCACTACTCACCCATCTGACGAGGGAGGGAGTCCAGAGTTCCTCAAATCAAATTCAAATCACAGAAAACCAAAATTTACGGTGATTACTATTTGAGGTGGTGGAGATTACCAATTGAGGAGCGCGCTTGCCGCAAAACAGATTTGGGTAGCGGTGATTACTATTTGAGGAACTCTGGACTCCCTCCCTCATCTGACCTGGTTAAGATTTTAAGATGTGATAGAAATGATATATTCCCGCACTTTTATTTTTATACTCATCTAGTTTGGAATAAAAATAGTATTTTTTTAGTTTTTGAAAATTTTGCATATATTCTTGCATATTTGAATTTACGGTGGTAAGGGCTTTTGGAAAATATATAATTTATCATATTACGCATTGCCACAAACTCTGATATTTTAACCCCTTTACCTTTGCAACCCAATTTCGTAGATTATAAACTTTGATTTTTGTTGGTAAAATATTCTAAGTTTTCAAAGGTTTACACCACTCGGTGCAAAGATTTAGGGATTAGAATATTTGAGTTTCTTCAAATTTTTGGTTTTAGTATAATGAGTCAGTAATTGAATAATCATTAGACTTTGTGATATTTCAAGATGCAATACTCAGTCAAATTTGTCATTGTAAGACAGTTTAAGAATTCAACTGCACACAAAATATTAATCTTAAGTCTCTAAAGTATCTAAATATACCATTTAAAAAAGTAGTTTTGCCCGAAAGAGTCAAATGTGGTGGTACGGAAGGGGAAATAGTGGTGGCTCATGGCTGCCGGAAGAGAAAAAAGCTATTATGTGGCACGGAAGGGGAAAAAGTGGTGGCTCATGGCCGCCTGCCTTCCCCCTCTCTTACGGCGCCGTTTCTAGATTTTTATTTTAAATGAGTCATGATTTAGACGGTGAATTTTCGTCTACCTAACTGCCGTTTCCCGGTATATACAGGGTGCAGCAATTTTAAATTGTGACAAAAATCTAGTTATTTGTAATTACTGGAAAGTATTTAATTAAACTTCAGTAATTTAACCACATTAAAAGATCATGAAAAAAAAAATAATTTAAATTGAACATTTTTTTGTCTGAATATATCAATATACAGGGTGCCCCATATCAAATCGGACTAATTAACGGGCTCGTTTTTTGGACGACGATATTAATTTATCCATCGTCATTATAGATAAAACTCTGACACTTGTAGCTTAGAACTCTAGCAGACAATAATTAACATGTCACATTTATTTAACATAAACATGGGGACCCTCAAGCAGGACACTTTCATCCGTGGCCTTCAT
>NW_019397840.1:0-39142 GCF_000591075.1 Eurytemora carolleeae | reverse complement strand
GAAACGAACACAGATTATGAGATGGAAAAAAGATAATTTGCAAATATTCACTTTAGATTAGATTCTTATTTATAAATATTATATTCCATTTCATAAAATGTGTTCCTGTCAATGCCATTTGCAATATCTAAAATGCTAATTGTGCGATTTTTTTGCTTCACACATGTTTCCTTAGAAATATTACAAAAAGAAATATACTAAAAATCTAAAGATATTTTAAAAGTTTTACTTTACGTATCTTTATATAAATCACGTCAAACTAAAGTATCTTTATAAATTACGTCAAACTAAAGTATATTTCACGTAAGATTGAAATCATTTGTTTTTCAATCATAACTCCTCTTATTAAAAAGTTATTTTAAAGAACCGACATGTTTCAAATTTCTAATATTTACACGATTAAATTTCCTTTTAATAAAAACTTCTCCTTTTTCAGGGCGATACCTCTAGCCGACTCCTTACATCTGATTCTGAAGCACCAAACCGGCCACCACGGCGGAAGAAAGTACGTGGAGGCGGAACATCAACCATAGGACGGCGAAAAAGTGTAAGAAAGGCAGATGTTGATGGTGAGGCGGATGGCGGAGTATCTAGGCGGCGGAGTGTGAGGAGTATAAAAAGGACTGGAACATTACGTAGACCTGGAGCTTCAGCAGTTGTTGGATCTATCGGTAAATAATTATTTATAAAATTTTAAAATTTTGCTCTTGTGTTTCAAAAAAAAATGAAATTAAGTCTTTGCCACAAATTCTGATTTTCTATTTATTTGCGCAATCCAATGTCGTCGCTAGACCTTAGATATTTCAAGCTATGAATTTTATTATATTAAATAATTTAAGCTTAAACAATCATTGGTATACACCATTAGGGTGCAAACAAATTAGCATTTGCAAAGGAATTGAGTCTGCTTTTCTAAACCCTATCTTTTGATTCCAATGCCGCAAACCTTAGATATTTCAAACTATGAATTCTGTTAGATCAAATAATATAAGTTTAAAATATCAAAAATGTACGAGATTGGGTTTTAAAGATATAAGGATTATAAAGTCAGAGTTTGTGGCAAAGACTCAATTCCTTTGAGTTCGTGGCAAAAGACACAATTCTTAATTTGTAAAATTAAATGAAGGATCTTATACCTTATTGAGACAGATCATCTTTTTAAAGATGGATATTTCAAAGGCACCCATTTATAAGAAATTTCAAAAAAAAAAGGCAATCTGTATCCATCTTCCTTATAAAAGGTCCTTTCCTAAAAGTGTCCATCTATTAAATGTCATATCTATGAAATGTCCTATCTATTAAATGTCATATCTATGAAATGCCCAATCTATGAAATGTAATTTATTTGAAATGTCCAATTATGAAACATCCTAACACAATAAAAAATATTATAGGTCGTCGAAGTTCTCTTCGTAAAACCAGTTCTATCCGACGACTAGAGAAGCGTCGAACCATCACAGGGGATCCCAAGGGGCAGGAGAGAGGGAAGGGGGATATCTACACCAAGGTGGCAATACCCAGGAGTAAGAGCTTCATGAACGTGTCGGGGCAGTACAACCTCCAGGAGCTGTTCAAGGAGTTGAAGGAGAAGGAGGGGATTGAAAGTGTGGATGATATATTAAGAGAGGTGGTCAGCTCCGGTGGAATGTCTTTTAACAAAATTAAACCCGTGTACAGGTATAGTAAAAATAACAAAAGTCATCTTTGGGTTTCGAATTGACAGTTTTTCCCTATAAACATGAAAATTTCTTAATAGTTTAAGTTGTCATTTGCAATATTTTGTAGTTTTGCAAGACAAAGTTAAAAATCAAATATTAACTTTACCTGAAGTGTGCAATGTTTTATTTAATGTTATATCGTTTCGTACTTTGAATAATAACTTGAGTTAAAAAAAATTAGTTCTCTAGAAGATTACCTATTATTCTCTCTAAAATCTTTATAGTAAAGCTCTTATATTATTTATTTGTACATTTTGTATATATGTTAGCTATAGCTGGCCAAACGGCTGGACCGAATGGGCTAAACAAAATTTGAGATAACTCTTGAGTATCCTTAAATATTTTTCTTTCGGAAAATCTTTTAAAACAAATATCTTTTATATAGAATCAAAATGAAAATTCATGACAGTTCAAAACATATTGACCCAGTCAGGTTTTATAACTCCTCCCCAAAGACTGTTCATGTCGCGTGGATAGCGTCTTAAAAGTTCCAGGACCGGTGAAATCTATGGATTTCAGGGGGTTTACAGGTCCCATCGGGTGCTGAGCCCACACCCCCCTGAAGGGTACTCAAAAGGTCCCTAAAAAAAAGTTCCTTAGAAGTAAGCTAAAAAAAAAAACTTTTTTAATCGAATTTTTTTTCGATATTTTTCGTTCAAAAATAATTATTTTTTAAAAATTCGATTTTTAAATTGCCACAGACAACGCTTGTTTCAGCTAGTTTACATATTTGTACAGCTATATATATAATTTTAGCTGGACAAAATTGGCAAAACTTCATAAGAGCACCCATAGGTACCCTGGGGGAAAGATTAGATTCTTTGATTCCACGGGGAACTTTAGCTAAAGTTATTTATATTTTCACTTAAACACAACATGACTAATGTATTCAGGGAGATGCTGATGAAGCTGGTGATGACGATGAGCAAGGACGAGATCTTCATCCGCTCCCAGAACATCATGAACGAGCAGAAGAAGAGGGAGGTCTCCAATAAAACCAAATCCTGGGTTAATTTTGGCTCCCGCTCCTCTAAACCCAGTGTCCGCTCCTTGAACACAAAGCTCCCTGTTTCCAACCCTAAACCTATCAAGGGGGTTCAGCAGAGAAAACAGCAGCAGGTCCCTGTCCAGAACAAGAAAAAGATAAACAAATCTGAGATAGGAAACCCTGTTCCTATCTCAATACCTAAAAAGTTTGCTGTGAGTGTAGAGGAGCTACTGGAGGGGATAGAGAAGCAACCTGTCTCTGAGGGGACCCGGAGTAAGAACGGAAGAAAGGAGAACCTGAATGATTCCTACATGTCCTGTAGTGAGTGTGGATATCAATCTTTGTGTGGATCTGTTTGTTCATGTTCAATTACAGGTATTTGAATTTAAAACTTAAAGGGACTGTAAACGTAATCCATTTGAAACTCTATGTAAAGAATACCAATATCCGATTCATATATCGGTTCCCTTGAAACCTTTATCAGTTAAATAATGTGGAAGATATTGTCACTTTTTCAGTCTAAAAGTGCTTTCGTGCAGTAATAATGCGCAAGTCACGTTTGTAAAGAAACCACGATTGTGAGTATTAAGTTTTCAAAATGATAAGCCTTGATATCTTAATCATACTTGATCCAAATAGATTATCAAGTACAATAGGTGGCAACAGAGAAATGGACCAATTATAGAAGACGTCACAAGTGTCAAATATAAATTTTCTAACATTAGTTAACATGCTTTCCAAGATTAAATAAAAACTGTAAAAACAGAAAATAAAGAACGCAAATTGCACTTATTTTACTGTAAGATAAGCAATTTATTCTAAAATTATCACTATTATTAATAATTTTGCCATGCACAAAACTAAGTTGACACTTGTGACGTCAGAATACAGCTGTACTGAGAGTGTACAAAGTCTACGATGCCAACTATTGTACTGGAATCTGACTTGATCAGACAAAGCTTTGAAGGGTACCGTTGTGCATCGGGCGTTGACATCTTTGCATGTTAGGTCAGCTGAAATTACGCTTACAGTTCCGCTAAAGTTTTAAGTCTCACTTTTTGCGGGGTCACAAAGTACTTCTTTGGATTTGAAGCTCTACTCGTAATATACAGGGTGTCTCACGAAACATGACAGTTGGTGAATATTTTTAAAAATCTTCTTCCATAATTTGCGAAATTCTTTGATACCAAACAGAAAGGAAAAAAATATGACATATAATAGTAAAATTGATTTCAAAGTAAATATATTTGAATAAAAGATTTTTTTAACAAAATAAACTGCAAAAAGTCTTTAATATTTAATATAGTTTATGGAAGAAGACATTCAAATTATTCATCAACTGTCATGTTTCGTGGGACACCCTGTAGCTTAATCTAAGCAATTGTTTATTCCTGTTCATCATAAGAAGGATTTAATTCTATTAAATAAAAGAACTGTTTTGATGACAATCATGAAGAAAATGGAGAGAAAATTTAAAGAAAGAATTGACCAAAAAGTATTTTTGTCTCAGTTGTATCCCCGTGATGTTTTAGGAACACTTGAACGTAAACCTGGAGGTACCTCTGACTCCAGTGGATGCTCCTCCTGTGATTGCTCTGAGTGTAGAGAAAGAGGAGATGTGTGTGATACTTGCTCCATGTACAATCAGAGCTCAAACCCACCCTCCGTTAGGTATTGGTCCAAATTTGAAATGCTCAAACTATGAAATTTCCAATTTTCATAATGTCCAATCTATGAATTAAATGTCCAAACTATAAAAATGTCCTTTCTATGTAATGTCCAATATATGATATGTCCAATCTATGAAATATCCAATCTATGAAATATCCAATCTATGAAATATCCAATCTATGAAATATCCAATCTATAAAATGTTCAATTTAAGAAATGTCCAATATATGATATGTCCTATCTATAAAATGTCCAATTTTTGAAATAAACTTTAATAATAAGATCAAAATAACAATCTATAAAATTCCAATCTATAAAATGTCCAATCTATAAAATGTCCAACCTATAAGATGCACAATCTTATGTACAATCTATAAAATGTCCAATTTATAAATGTCCAATCTTTAAAATGCAAAATCTATAAAATTTCCAGTTTTTAAAATGTCCAATCTGTAAAATTTTCTATACAGTGATAAGCAGGAAACTCTGAAATAGGAAGCCGACTTTTAAACTCAAATTAGTACTTAAACTAGTTCAAGTTGAACTATAGACATGGCAATTGTACAGTGTAAATAGACACCTTTCACTTAAATTGTGATATGCCAAGTTACTAGTAAAAATATTTGCTTTGTAACAACATCAAAACGCTTAAGTATTGCTATAATGTCGTCTTTCTATTCCATTGTTTTCTGGTAATCACTGTACATGAAACGTCCAAACTATGAAATGTGCAATCTACATGAAAAGCCGAATCTATAAATATCCAATGTGAAAAAATTTATATTTACAAAATGTCCGATCTATAATAATATGTCGAATCTAAATTTCATAAATATCCATTAATGAAATGTCAAAATGTGAAATGTCCGAGCACACATCTAATGATCATACTTTTTAGAAATAAATCCCCATCTAAGGATAGAAAATCTATGAAACCTGTCGATCTTATAACTCCAGACTCACCCCTCACAGCTTGGAGAAAAAATATGATCAGGTTTTTATCGTTTATTTGAAAGAGCGAATATTTAGTCGAATTTTCATATTTAAACTTTTGCTTTCACTAAAAATGTAAGCCGAAACCAGGAAGGCATTCAAATACCCGTTTTAAAATACTGAATTAAAAAACGTATTTTACGGTCCGTAAAATTATATTTTTTTTTCAACATCTAAATCAAACAAATGAACAATATTCAGAGGTTTTGAGATCTTTGACTTTTAATTCGTGATTAACTAGAACAAAATTATTTTTTTATAAATATATGAAACTGGATTCATCTCAAGTGGTTTTAGAACGTCTGGAGCTGATGATATTGCTGAAAGATTAGAATCTATGGCAGGAATGTCTGCGTCTGCTCTTCCCCGCCCCAAAACTCCAAAATCTGCCAAATCCACCCGCCGACAAATCCGCCAAACGGTCCGTGAGGCGGATTTGTACAGTTCCAGCTCAGAGTGCCCCTCGCTTCCCCGGCAAAGACCAAAGTTCCGGTCAATTTCCCGAGAGCGTTCCTTTGCAGCTCGAGAAGCTGATCGTGTTCTTGTTAGAACGGGAAGTTCAGCAGCTACTAAGCATAAGACAAATGAGGTAATTTCCTTACTTATTACAATACTGAGAAAAAGATTCAATAGATGGCGAGATTTGGGTTGAATTAAGATAAAAGTAAACACAAGTGCAAACCCAAAAGTTAATAAGTTTTGAGCATTTATTTACAGAGTGTATAACATTAAACATGCCAGTGGGGAGACGACATAGAGATCGTCTTTCTGATCTAATGACAAAATCAGTACCAAAAAAGTGCTTTTCATAATGATGCGGTGCAACAACTGAAAAGCTTACAAGTTTGTTGATACACATTTCCCAGATCAAATACAACCTTTAAGTCGTCTCTGTCTCAAGTGGGATGTTCAGCGGAAAACTCTTTTATAACTCAATGTTCATGGATCTTATTTTTAAGTTTGTTCCTGGAGTTTCAGTCAAATCAGTTGATATTGGAGGTAAACCTACTAGTAAGCAATCTGTCGATATTGGAGGTAGAAACCCTAGCAAACAATCAGTTGATATTGGAGGTAGAACCTCTAGCAAGCAATCTGTTAGCAGAACCTCCAGCAAACCAACCTCAGCCTCTGGCTCAGATCAACACAGGTACCAAGAAAGGAACTGATTATTCCTCTCAAACTCTAATATTATAATCGTTTTAATTTTGCAACCTGATGGTGTAAACCATAGATTAGTAAAATTATTTGATCTGCAGCAGTAATCAGTTTCTTTATGCTTTTTTTGTTAAGAATTAAATCTTCGCCAATCATTCAGTCTCAAAGTAAAAAAGAACCCCTATCTTCTAAAGGAATTGAGTTTTTGCCTCAAACTCTGATTTTCTAATCTCTATATCTGTGCAACCTTTCAAAATATAAATTCTGTTAGATCAAATAATTTAATATTTAAATATCAGATGTAACAAGTTAGGGATTATAATTTTGAGTTTGTGGCAATAAATTACTTCCTTTAAAAAAAATCTAAATTCTAATAATCTCCATTCTACATTCTCCGTGTGGAAGATAATAAATTAGAAATTTTTCAGGGATGGATTTTTTAACGACTTGGACCTAAACCCCCTCTCTACCAGTAGTCCTATTACTGGCAGGAAGAACGGATCCAGAACTCAGAATATCTCCGGGTCAGGTGAAACACAAGCAGCTTCAGGTTCCATTAGTCATAGATCTCCAGCTCCCACAGGATCTATTGCTCCTGAACCTCCTGCCAGAAACTCTAAATCTGGTACAATCAAATCAGATTCTTCGGTTTCTGCAGATTCTTTAGGATCTTCTGTGAGTCATAGAAAATCTTTTTCTGGAACTAATATGCATTCTTCCCTTGGATATCTTCCATAAATCCCATCCATCAATAAACAATCATCCCTTGGATATCTTCCATTACTCTCATCCATCAATAAACAATCATCTCTTGGATATCTTCCATAAATTCCCGGGACCAATAGACAATCATTCCTTGGATATCTTCCATAATTCCCGGGACCTATAAACAATCATTCCTTGGATCCATATTATTTTATTTCTTAACATATTTTGTCATTTACCAATGTATATATAATGTATATAATAATATAAAAGAACTATGAAGTTAATCTCTGATTAAGTAATTTTGAAATACTTTCACAGCCTTTGTTATACTTAACTTTAAAATTGGTCTTTAATGTACATTTGTGTTGTTCCTTCTTACATATTTTGATATGGCCTCTGTGATAAAAATAAAGATGTAACTAGTCAAATTATAAATATTTGATAAATGTTTGGTGAAGGTTTTTTTTTACACAAAATGGATTTGTTAAAATGTGAAAATGTAAAAAGAATTCTGAAATACCACTCCATATTCGTTTATTATATTTAGGCCGGTTAATGTGCAATATTTGTAAGCCTAATCATCCATTCAAACCATTTAACTATAAGTACGGATTAGTTCTTTCTAACAGGATAATCAATTTTTAAAAAGTTCCGAACCTCATTTGTTTTTGAAAATTCTTCTAAATTAAAATCTGGAATTTTTGATAATGTCATCATTTTTACAGTAACTTTAAAAATGTCACAATAACTCATTTGAGATTTTCCCAGTCATAATTGGCCAAATACCGCAATTCTTAAGAAATTGTTCAGAGCTGGGAACTTTTGATTTCTGGATATCGGGATCAATGCTTGATCCACTCTTTTTCTTAACTTGAGATTAAATAATGCTTGTTCTCCAATTGTTATTAATCTCCAGATTAATTAACTGATCGGGATTAAGGATATCACATTCAAAAGTCGTCAGCTCAGATCTGGCAACTCTTGAAATTGTGGATATCTAGATCAATGCTTGATCTCGACATTTGTTAATCTGCAGATTAATATAATCCATATTCGATACCCCCATGATTAACGTACCCAGTCAGGGGTTGAATTGGGAGCTTTGATCAGGAGAGGACTAACTAAAATGAATATATGGAAAGGTGTAGTTTTATCGTTCCTTAAATTAAAGGTGCCCACAGTAGATATCAAGATCAAGTGCTCTGGAGTTGATCAAATTAAAAGATTGTAAATTTAACTGTTTTAAAAAATGTGGTTAGTATTAGCAATTGTTTGTATACAAGGGCGTATACAGAAATAAATCTAGGGGGGCAAACATTTGTTTGCCCCCTCCTAGGAGCTCCTTGGGGGGGGCTAAGTTTGAACTGTAAATTCAAAACATTTGGCTTCTTGGATACTTTAAAGGTACACATACAGTCCAATTACCTTAAAATGAACTACTTTATCTCTTCTTCAGACAAAACTAGCAGAAAAAACAGCAAACTAATTTTTTTATGTTCTTTACTCTGCAGTTTCAGATTTTAAAAGTGTCATCTGAGTTTTATCCTTGTATTACTATATAAATTAATTCTCATCTAATATTTCGGCCCCCTGTATACGCCCTTGTTTGTATATAATTATCATATTTTACAAAGTTTTAAATATTAGTATAAATATTTCATGCAAAATATATTAAGTATTCTATAAAAGTTCTTCAATATGCGTGTGTGTTTGGCTTCTTATTTGCTTTGTATGGGTCTGGGAGACCGACTAAAGTTCTAGTTCTACAATGTATTCAAAAATTGCGACTTAAAGCAAAAGCTTAAAGCAACATTACAAGCTAAAAGCCTGGTAAAATCAAATATTGAAAAATCTATTTTTATTCAAAATTGATTGATTTTACCCTTTTACTCTGGATGTAATTTCTATTTCCTGTAATAGAAACTAGAAAGTATTAATAGCTTTCTACTTCGTTGTGCTTTAGCCCTTCCCTCCACCCCCCCCCCCATCTCTAATCAAACATTAGATCAAATCAAATCACCATGCAGCCGGGGAAATGAAAAAAAGCCATTTTGATAAATTTCACAGTTTAATTTTTTTTAAATTGAAATTCTTATTTAACCCTGAATAAGTAAAACTTTATTTCATGTGTAGTTCCCAACAGTTTATATCAGGATATATTATAGTTTTTATATTATTAAAGGGACTGTAAAGGAAAATTGAAAGGGGGTATAGGCTGAAAGCTAATCACTTTAGCTCTTGATCGCGACCCATGAAAGTTTTATCTGCTGTTCCTGTCTCGAGAAATTGATATAAAACTGTGTTAAAATTATACGAAAATTCATATATGTAAAATTGATAAAATCTTAAACTTAAATCACGTCACCAGAACTATCACCAATGGCAGAGCAGTATACTGATCACGTGTCTCCGCCTGTATCACGTGACCACTTTACTGCATTGCCATTAGTGAAATTTCTGGTCAAGTAATATGGACGTATATATAATATTATGAATGAAATCAATTAAAAATAGAAATAACAAATATAAAAGTAAACCTAATTTACAATTAGCTTTCTCTGGGATATCATCGTTTTCAGATTGGTTGCTCATTTGCTGAATTTGATCTTTTTAAAACTACTACTTTTATACAAAAATGTATATATATTAATTTTCGTATAAATTTAACAAAGTCGTATATCAATTTCTCGAGATAGGAACATCAGATATGACTTTCATGGGTCGTGATCGAGAGCTAAAGTGATTAGCTTTCAGCCTATACCCCCTTTCATTTTTCCTTTACAGTACCTTTAATATTCAAAATCTTCACAAGAATTCTGGGTGGAATGTGCTTACTGTACAGTGAACTGCATCAAATTGTGATGTAGGATGACGTAAGTTAAGCAGTCTTGTGTGTATTTGATGTTGTTTTCATGAAAAGAGTTAATAATTCAGATCAAATGAAATTAGCCTGTGTATTATTTTATACTTTACAATTGTAGTTTCTCATGTTTTTAATCCTATTTTAAACTGTAACTGGAGTCTCGTGTTCGAATGAGTCCCGCTGTAGAACATGAATTATTTTGAAAAGAATAGATTTATGAAATTGTGAAAATTAATATATCTTTGGATAGTTGTAAAAGAAAAGAATCTGAATATGCATAACAACCAATTGGCCGCTGCAGTGCTTGCCCCCCTAGCCTGTCCTATCTGTGACACTGACAATTGGTCCAAAAAATGTCTTGGTTTAACCGTCCAAAATATTGAATAAAGAAATACTTCTGTTATCAGTTAGCTCACTAAAAATTTTAGGTCGATAAACGTTATTTGAAATAAAAAAGATTCTGACCAATTATAATAAAAACAAAAATTTAAAATTTTTTGAAATATCTAAATCATAAATTCTGAAAAGTAGTAACATGAGTGAAAGGAGAGTTTATACTAACATCGTTAAACGTTCTTTCAAAAACATAAAATTAATATCGTCTTCCTAGTCCACTGTTTGAAAGGTATCACCGTATTATTGTATTAAATCATCATAGAGTGTAATTAATTGACATTTAGATTTTAAAAAACAAATGAAATTTCAGTTGTACTTTTATCAGCGTCATGTAAAGAAACTGTATACAGGGGCGGATACAGGGGGGGGGCGGCAGGAACTTTTGCACCCCCCTGACGGATTCAGGGGGGGGGGCGTAGCCCTCCTTGAGATTTCAGAATAGCTTCACAATGGCACTTAAGGGAAAGAAAACCTAAGGCAAAACAGGAAAAATATCTATCTTTTCGTTTCTAAATCTGGATTTTTTTTCCGAAATAAATCTATCACCCCCCCCTCACTTAAATCCTGTATCCACCCTTGAATCTGTATATCTATATATTAATGAATAAACCTTATCTTTAAGTGTACAAAATATTGTTAAATTAGAAGAGTCATGAAAAATATATCTCAAAAAATGAAAACCAAGGAATAATCTAGTTCAAAAATATGAGGAAAAATTTAAAG
Source organism: Eurytemora carolleeae (assembly GCF_000591075.1). NCBI lineage: Eukaryota > Metazoa > Arthropoda > Copepoda > Calanoida > Temoridae > Eurytemora > Eurytemora carolleeae. The sequence continues at coordinate 27,927 of NW_019397840.1, read as the reverse complement.
GTTAGTGTTCATTTTTACAGGGGCGAAGAAAAGGATTTTTTCCAGGGGGGGCTTAAAGTTTTTTCTTACTTCAGAGGGGGGGGGGGNGTAATTTGCCCTCATAGCCCCCCCACACCTATTTACGCCCCGAAATATAGACCAATATTTTTTTCCGGAAAAAATCATTGGTATCTTTTTTGGTGCATGACAATAATCATCCTTGTGCACGACTGATCAGTGATCTTTAACGTGCGTACGAGAAAATACTGATGAGCTAATCAGCTTTATGGGACTGTTTGCGTACCTAATCAGCTTAATGGGATTGTTTGCGTTTAACAATTAAAAAGCGGGTCTCTTAAAGAAATCGAACTAGCAGGAAAGTATTCACTACAAAATCACAATAGTTTACTCCAACATATAATTTTAAAATCTAATTAAGAAATATTTTTGCAGTTTGCAAACATCTCCTTGAAAGGAGATATTGTTGAGAATATGATTTTTCTTCCGAAAGATAAGATTGTGACAGTTATCATTTTAAGCGCTTAAAGGTTACTTATATTTTATTCGAAAAAGTATTATGAAATCCGCAAAAAGAAGATGGTCACAGATAAAGCAACAATTAAAAGTTAAAATAGAAAATGAGCACGAAGCGTCCTAAAAGCCTAGTATAGCAAATTATGATAGTACATGTTTGAGTACAGCTAATAGTAGAGAACATTGAGTACAATTAGAAAGCCAAAAACCTGCTTTTAAAGTAAATAAAGAAAAGCATAATTAAATTTAGTCTTTATTTGGTCAAGTGATGTGCGTATGGTATTGCGGGAGAAGGTGAATTTCAAGATTTTATCAATTTCCTCATTTACTCACTTCTCATTCACTCACTCCCTTTCCATCTACTCCCTTTCCATCTACTTCCTTTTTATTTACTTACTCCCTTCTCATTTAATCTCTCCCTTTCCATCTACTCCCCTCATGTTTATTCACTATCCACTTACTCCCATCTCATTTACTTCCCCCTTATTCAAACTCTCTTCCCATTTACTCCCTTCCCATTTACTCCCTTCCCATTTACTTCCCTTCCCATTTTATTCCTTTCCAAATCCCAATTACTCCATAAAGTAATCCTTTCCCATTTGTTCATGTCTTATTTACTCTCTTATAATTTACTCCCTTTCCATTTACTCCCTTCCCATTTACTTCGACTTCCCATTTACTTCCTTACTATTTACTCCCTTACCATTTATTTATTTCTACCCATTTACTCCCTTCCCATTTACTCCATTCTCATTTACTTCATTCCCATTTACTCCATTTTCTTTTACTCCCGTCCCGTTTACTCCATTCCCATTTACTTCCATTCACATTTACTCCCTTCCTATCTACTCCTTTCCCATTTAATCTCATCTGATTAACTCCCTTAAATAATTGTTTCCCATTTGTTCCCGTCTTATTTACTCCCTTCCCATGGACAGTCTTCTCATTTACTGCCTTCCCATTGGCAACCTTCCATTTACTCCACTCCCTTCCTATTTACTCCACTCCCTTCCCATTTACTCTCTTCCCATTAACTCGCTTCCCAATTACTTCCTCTCCATTTACCAATTTCCAGATACTTATTTCCAAAGTAATCCTATTTCTCCCTTCTATTTGTTGGCACAGGCAAATGTAGGGTTTAAGATAAATTTAATTTTACAAAAAATATAACCTTACAGGGTACCTTAGGTAAAATATTTACGAAGAGAACGAAATATTTGGTGTACATTCTAAAAAGATATTTGAGCATCTGAGTTTTATCCTTGTATTACTATATAAATAAATTCTCATCTAATATTTCCGGATTCCCATTTTTCTAACAATTGCTTTTAAAAGCACAATTTAAAGGTCTAAACTGAACTATAAGGTCGGATTCTACATGTCATTGGCAGACATAAAGTGTTATTCTTCAAAGCTCTAAAAATGGTAGGATATCACGGGAAATAAGCATTGAAAATATATATCTTGAGCATAAAACGATGAAAAATTATGAAAAATCATGGTTTTTCTGGTACGTTATGCCAATTATTGAGTGAAATATACAAGCTATAAGACAATGGTGTTTTTAAAATCAATTGACAAAAAAACAGGATTAGAAACTATTATGTGAATTTCCAGAAGACAGGGGCACAACAATGATGCTCAATATTATCTTTTAAGGCTTAATTTTACACCAAATAATTCTTTCTCTTCATGAATCTGTTAGCTAAGGTACCTGGGAGAACCCTGAATCTGTAGATTTTTTGTCCAGTTAAATTTATCTTAAAAAACCTACATTTGACTTGTGTTGGACAAAACATCTTACCAAAATATGTTTGTTTCTGTATCTTTAAATCCAAAATGCATGTATCTTTTAATCAAATTTTCCTGAAAAATGATGACGAAAGTCGATTTTTTTATCTGTTTTTTTTTTGCATGAATAAACAAACTCCCTATCTATTGATAATCCCATTATTTACTGAAGATGAAAATAAAAACATCAAGTTTAAACTTCTTATTTTTTGACGTCAGTCTAATAACTTACATTGACAGCCTACTGGATTATCTCTTGAAATTAATTGTCTCACTAGCTTGGGAACCCAGCTTTGTCAGGAAATTGAACTCTTAATAAAAATGAACCCTCTTACATAAACTTAAACAAAGCTAAGAATATTCTACCCAGTTCCAACATAAAAATTTGAGGCAGATTTGTCAGGGGTTTATTAACTACTACTTTATGTACGTAGATTACTTCTTTATGCACGTAGATAACTACTTTATGTACGTAGATTTCTACTTTATGTAGTAGATTACTACTTGTACGTAGATTACTGCGTTATATACGTAGATAACTACTTTATGTACGTAGATTACTACTTTATGTACATAGATTACTATTTTATGTACGTAGATTACAACTTGTTCGTAGATTACTTCCTTATGTACGTAGAATACTTAATATACGTAGATTACTACTTAATATACGTAGATAACTACTTTATGTACATAGATTACTACTTTATGTGCATAGATTACTACTTTATGTACGTAGATTACTATTTTATGTGCGTAGATTACTTCCTTATGTATGTAGAATACTTAATATACGTAGATTACTACTTTATGTACGTAGATTACTACTTTATGTACTATATGTACCACCTGTATATTTAGAGCTCTAAACTATCTAATATGTATGATGTATGGGACACCCTGTATATTTATGGCTCTAAACATTTAATAGCATGATTTATGGGACACCATGTATAATTAAGGCTCTAAACTATCTAATATGCATAATGTATGGGACACCCTGTATATGTAAGGCTCTAAACTCTCTAATATGCTTGATGGGGCCGGGACAAAGTATATTTAGGGCTCTAAACTATTTAATATGTATGATGTGGGACACCCTGTATGTTTAGGTTTGAAGTATGAGTGCTGCGTCGGTAATGGTTGTCTTAATACAGGTAATCTCCTAATCCGATGATGGTGTATCTTTCGACCTACGCAAATCCGCTATACTCCACTTCTGACCTACTCTAAAACCGCTAAACTACACATGCGATCTACTAGCACGTGGTTTAACAGCTGCTAGATTGCATTGTGGCCGCAGCGCCCGGCCCCCTAGCCTGTCCTAGCCGCGGCGCTCGGCCCCTAGCCTGTCCTAGCCGCAGTGCTCGGCCCCAAAAATTGTCTTAACCAAACCTAACACTCAAATAATACAAAAAGCAACGGCTTGAGTAGGTCCGATATTGCAGTAGGTCAGAAAGTTAGTTGGGATCATAAGTTCAGTAGGGGGGATGTTGCGTATTAGACGATGTTAAATTACCCAATCCGATTATCCGATACAAGGTTACCCACAAAGGATGATACTGTAAACACGACCCTAAACTCTAAAAATTTGAATATCCTAAGGTTACGTTTTCTGTCATAAATAAAGTACTTTAATGATTTAAAGTTTTTAGTTTCTAGGAATAACAAATGTCTCAATAAAAGTCTCTTTGTGGGTAACCCTGTATATTTTATTTAAATCCTGTTAATGGAAAATTACAATGGATATAATTACATGTTGGTTGTGTAGTTCATATTTGGGGGGGAGGGTCTATATTTAAGTTGTATAGGCCCTTGTTTTTAATACAAAATCTACGTGAATTCTGCTTGCACGATATATTAATTAGAGAAACTGAAGGAAATGAGTCTTTGCCACAAACTCAATCTTCTAATCCCAATATCTTATCAATCTGATGGTGTATACCTTTGATATTTAAAACTTAGATCATTTGATCTGACAGAATTAAAAGTTTGAAATAACTAAGGTCTACGACATTGGGTTGAAAAGATATACAGTTAAGAAACTCAGAGTTTGTGGCAAAGACTTAATTCCTTTACAGTCTTTAAGACAAATACAAAAAATATGAAAAAATTAAGATATAGGCCGACTACATTTTGGACATCCGAGGACTAGGAAATTTTTGTAGTTCTATTGTTTCAAGGTTGACAAGATCAAAGACTATTTTCATTTGTCTTGTTTCGTGGAACACCCTGTGTATTGACACAAATTTATCTATTGTGTTCCAAGGTTCTGGTTTGGATATGGGATTTCTTCACTCTCCCGATTTACTTCCTAATTCAGTTACCCTGGGTTCAACAAAGAAAAAGAAGTAATTGTTTATTAGTATCTTTACTCTTTTTTCTTAAAATCAAGGTTTTTCTAATGGGTTCGAAGCAGAGAGTAGGGAATAGAAGGGAGATATATCTGACGCGGTTCGCCCTACCATATGATTGATTATACATGCTTAGCAGACGGTACTTCATTTGAATAAGAAATTCAATATTTGTCTCATGTACAATTACCGAGTATACAATAAACTATCCTGAATATTTCGTATACAAACGGAGTACCGTCTGCAAAGCATGTAAAATCATATGGTAGGGTAGGGCGGGCCGCGTCAGTTGTATCTCCCTTCTATTCCTTACTCCCTGGTTCGAAGCCATTTTACATCTCCAAACAAAAATCGACGGTAAAGAAAAATTAGTAATTTTTGAGAATCAAGTATGAAGAGGTAACGATTTTAAGTTGTAGACTTAGTTCATGAAAAAAAATTTCTAAATCTGTTCATAATTCCCTAAAGCTTGCAAAGTCATACTTATTTAGAATAGTTTTATAATTGACTTGAATATTTCAATTGTTGGTTTTATAAGATTATGAAGGTGATTTTTCCTTTAAGGAACTAGAACACGTAATTTCAAATTTATTGAGGGTCTGTTCTGATTTACAGCGTTACCATTTAAACCTTTTTCTGAAAGAACTTTTTTAGTTATAAATAGAATAATCTAAATGTGTGAAAACTACATTCATTCACACTCGGAATGAAGGGTTTGAGCCATTTTTTTTTAAATGGAGGTTTACTTGAATTTAATATTTTAAGATCGAACCCGGGCCCGAATAATATCCCATCAGGCAACAGAGGTTACATTCAGAGCAGTTCCTACAGTTTGTAACCTCAAGGATGAAATCAAGGTAAATTTTGAATTAATTTAATTGGTTAATTGTGGGTTTAATTAAAAGTTATTTTTTAAGTGATTTAATCATATCATTCAGGCACTGTCACTTTTTGTCATGATAGTATAAAATTGTATGCATATTGCAACATGTTTAAGAAGCATTTGAGAAGCATTTACTAAGAAATGTTTCGCAGTTATGTTATATATTCACTTGAAAAAAAGTTCATATCGATTACAAATATTCTTGGGATTCTTAATAGACTTTCTGATATTTTTAACCTTAAATCGGTGGAGATTCTAAGACATATATATTAATAACATTCTAGTATTCGTTTTATTTTGTGTTTAATCTAATCATTAAGATTAGGAATTGAAAAATGGTATATATACGCACAATATTTTGGCGGAATTTCTAATTAGTATAGAAGACGAGACTAAATTATGATTTAGTTGATAACTTCAAAAAAGTCGAGCTTTCTTGATTTTATAAATATACCGTGTTTAGAGCCACCCAGAGGAGATTAATACAATGGAAAGATTGTTTAAATATTGTGTGAAGAAGCATGGATATAAACCCTGTCTGGGAACCAGGGTTATTCTGGGCGAAGAGGATGAAAAGCAGGCTAATGGCAAGGTGAGATGTGAGCTGGGATTTCTGTAAAATCATGTTTTCTTATACAACAGAATTTTTTAAATTCAATATAATTCAAAATTTCCCGGGAAAAGGGGGAAAAGCAGCTGCTAATGCATGCAAGGCAAGATGTGATTTCTGTTAAAACAGCTTTTCGATTGAGTGACTCGAAGAAACTGATGTAGTGATGACTCTCCGGAAATACAATCTCTATATCTTTGTTGCTGAGATTATGATAAATGGATAGATTTTAAAATCGCGCGTTTAGGAAGAGTTTATAATTTCTAGGCCCTTCATAACTGGGAAAGGGTTATCATAATAACTATTTTTAACACTTATTTTGGTTCGCAGTGCTGATAAAGTTTTTGTACAGAAATTTTCTCTTTATCGAGAACCTTCGAGATATAGAGAAAATTTAAGTTCATAAACTGTATAGCACGTTAAGCCAAAATAATAGTATGATAGGTAATTTTATGAAACGCTTTAGAATTTGTTTTTTGAGAGTAGCTTAAGTAGCAGAAATGCTGACGAAAAGTTGTTAACTCCTAAATTAAGTATTTTGACAAATTGTAATTAAAATCTATTTTTATATCTAGAGAATTCTAAATCCGTTGTAACTTGCGATTTCTTGTTAAAAGACTATAAGGCATATGTTTTTTTCGCAATCTTCTGTAACCTATATACACTATAGACCTCTAAAATGTGCGCAGTATCGGAGATTTTATAGGATCCATTCAAGGATAAATATTAAAAGTAATTATAAATTAAAATTATTATTGGTCATACAAGCTACAACTAATACAAAGTTTAAAAATGAAAAAATTTCAGAATACAATAAAATAGTCAATTCTCATCATGAAAAACAAAAAATATGAATTTTAAAAGGAAGATTGTGACATGAACCAGTCCCCCTCCCCCTGACCCCTAAAATACCCCGGGGGCGGGGGGGGGGAGTAATTTCTTAGAGCTCCAATCTTCCTGTAAATTCTAGACCCCTAGACATGATTAATTTGCTTATCTAACTCTTGTTGTATTATTGTTCAGATATTCACAAAGCTGCAGCTGGGTGACTATACCTGGACTGCGTATGTTGATGTAGCAGCTCGTGCTGACCAGCTGGGCAAGGGTTTACGAGAACTAGGCCTTCAACCTAAAGATAAGGTTCATGTCCACTGTATTGGAACACCTAATTCTATAGATATTTTTCATGAAAAAGTAGCCCAAATTCTGCCATTTGCAAAATGGTGTCGCTTTTTTTGTGCTTTGACATTTACCTGAATTATGAATAATTAGACAATTTGATGTTTTATTTAATAGATTAAAATCTAACAAAATTGTTAATATCTCGGGTAATTATTAAAGCAAAAAAAGGCAGATCACAGTTTAGAATTGACAGGACTAGGGATATTTTGTTATAACTGTTTCATGAAAAATATTTCTAAAAAACTAATTCTGTCTGATCTGAACTAATTCTGTCTGATCTGAACTAATTCTGTCTGATCTGAACTAAATCTGTCTGATCTGAACTAGTTCTGTCTAATCTGAACTAGTTCTGTCTGAACTAGTTCTGTCTGATCTGAACTAGTTCTGTCTGATCTGAACTAGATCTGTCTGATCTGAACTAGTTCTGTCTGATCTGAACTAATTCTGTTTGATCTGAACTAATTCTGTATGATCTGAACTAATTCTGTTTGAATAGAACTTATCCACCTGATTGTTTGCTTATAGCTGTTCGTGTCTAATTACAGCTGATGCTGACGGATTAGAACTAATCCTGTCTAATCCGAGCTGAGTTTAATTTACACAAACGCACAGATCCAAAAACTTTCTGCTTTGGCTGTTTTCCAGACGTCGTTGTGCAAAGATTGTTGTGTACAGGTTGTTATGTACAGGTTGTTATGTACAGGTTGTATTGTGTACAGGTTGTATTGTGTACAGGTTGTTTACAGGTTGTTGTATACAAGTTGTTGTGCACAGGTTGTTGTGCACAGGTTATTGTGTACAGGTGTTTATGTACAGGTTTTTATGTGTAGGTTTTTATGTACAGGTAGTTGTGTGCGGAGACGGAAATTAAAGAGAGTATCGTTGAACGAAACTCCCGAGGTTTCTTTTTGGTGTTTATACATTAGCGTAGATTTTAATTTTAGAAATCAGAAAACAATAAAATGCAAAGAAACCACATGAAATAATATTTCTTAAAGATATTGGTGTCAATACAAAACTTCCTAACCTTATTAATAAAACGGGGTTTCTGATTCTGGGTTTCATTCCTATACTCTGTCCTAAGTTTCGGGCTAAGGTTGTTATGTGCAGGTTGTTATGTACAGGTTCTTGTGTGCAGATTGTTATGTACGGGTTGTTGTGTACGGTTTGTTGTGTTCTGGTTGTTGTGTACATATTGTTGTGTACAGGTTGTTTTGTACAGGTTTTTGTACAGGTTTTGTACAGGTTTGTGTACAGGTTATCTTGTACAGGTTGTTGTGTACGCGAACACCTGCCCTGACTGGATGATAACTGCTATAGCCTGCTTTAAGCACAGCTTATCCATTGTTACTATTTACACAAATCTAGGTATTTTATTTGCAGTATTTTTTACACTAATTCTAGGGAGCCTCCATTTTGAGAAGTCTGTGTTCAATTCACTACAGTACCATTAAACCTGTATCTAACCAATATTATCCGATAGAAATATGACTTTTTTTCATGTTACTTTTTTCATTTTTAAATCCTGGATATCTTCTTTAAAGGGAGTGTGCGATAAATGAAATGGGGTATAGGCTAACGGCGAAAAATAAGCAATTTCGATCACTACTAACCTTGCTTCTATATCTGTTGCGTCTGTGAGGAGAAAATTGTTAAAAACGACTCATGCTGAAGAACGTAGCGTCCATACAAATTCAGGGAGTTGCAATATTCAACTCGGATCGTAAAATAATGTAATTCCAAACAAATCATTCAAATATTACAAACAATAGTCATCGATTATTTTTCGACGCATTCATATCTAGTTAATATTTCGTACTATTTTTTATTCTGTTTTAAAAAAATAACATTTCACTGGCGCTGGATTTTCGAACATTCGTGGAAAATATGAAAATGGAAAATGTCGTCTTCATCATCAAAAATCCTCGAAACAGGAATAAATGTTTTTAAAAGTAACTATCAGATCATGAAAAATAATAAATATTATGAAACCTCAACTATTTATGTATGCGTCGAAAAATAATCGATGATTATTGGTTGTAATATGATAAATGATTTGTTTGGAATTAAATTTATTTTTTTACCATCCGAGTTGAATGTTGCAACTTTCTTAATTTGTATGGACGCTGTGTTCTTCAGCATGAGTAGTTTTTAACAATTTTCTACTTGTAGACGCAACAGATAGAAGTAAAATTAGTAGTGATCAAAAGCGCTTATTTTTCGCCGTGAGCCTAAACCCCCTTCCATTTTTTGCGAAAACTCTCTTTAAGGGTACCATCGTAAATCTGATATGAAACACTATAAATGGAGGGTCACTTGAAATTACGTCTATATTTTCTCAAGTTTTCCGGATGAAGGATAATTATTTTTATATTTTGGAATACTTTATATTTTGATTATAAAGGAGAGGAAGGAGTACTGCATGGAATAACACAGACAGATGCTGCAGTAGTTGTTGCCTCTCAGGCTAGTTTTTTTTCTTAACTCTCAAATTTTAATGTTGAGCATTTCACTTTTCACAGGTTTGTAAATAATACTGAAAATGTTTGGTCTATGAATGAACGTCATACGATGTCCGTCAATTTTAAGTTTTATATTCAGTCTTTGTCCTTTCTATCATTACAATGAAGACGACTCCCTATACAGACGTTGTTCTTTTTAAATTTACAATGAAGACGACTCAATACAGTCGTTGTCCTTTCTATCATTACAATGAAGACGACTCCCTATACAGTCGTTTTCCTTTTATCATTACAATGAAGACGACTTTCTATACAGTCTTTGTCCTTTCTAACATGACAATAAAGACCACTTTCTATTTTGATTTTGATATTTCCAATCTTTCAAAGAGCACATTTAATCAATATTTTCTTTTTGTTTATTTGCACTTTTAATTTGGAAAATGCTTGTAAGGTAAGGGAGTAAAGATGATTGTTCAATAAAAGTCGTCTTCATTGTATTGATAAAATCGCCAACCATTGTACTATTTAGGAGCTGGTTTCCAGACTAGCAAATGTTCTTCCTGACGCGCCCTCAGTGCATTCTGTTATCATTATCCCTAATCATAAACCATACTCTAAACCTGTATCAAATCTAGTAAGTTTTTTTTATCTAATTCTAGGCTACTAAGATGATCTTTCTGATCTGATGTTTAAATAGTAAGTTAATAGTTATTCACTCTCTGATCTGATTTTGAACTAACAAGTTTTTATTGAACTTTCTGGTTTGAATATGAACTAGAAAGTTTTAGTTACTTACTCTCTGATCAGATTATATACTAGGGATGTTTAATTACCTTTCTGATGTTTTTTAACACTAGCTGGTAAGTTTTTAGCTTATACTCTCTGATCCGATTCTAAAGGAGCAAGTTTTAATTAAACATTCTAATTTGGTTCTTAGCAAGCTTTTAGTAAACTTTCTGTCTGATTCTTAACAACCGTGAGTTTTTAGCTAGTGAACTTACTGATCTGATAATAAGCTTAAGTAAGTTTTAATTAAACTAGAGTACGTTTTAATTAAAATAGTAAGTTTTAATTAACTTTTGGATTTGGTTCGCAACTATAGCAAGTTTTTAATGAAGTCGCTGATTTGATTCCTATTAGCGAGTTTACAAATATAGTGAACAATCTGATTAAAAAACTAGCAAGTTTAACTAACTTTCTGATTTAATTATATATAGTATTTTTTTTAAATTTATTAATTGATCATTCGCAAGACTTAAATTTAGTAAATTAATTTTCTTGATTATTAATCTAACAAAAAAATTTAACTTAGTTGTCAATTTCTGCATAAAATGAATGATATTGAATTCTTGTAAATTTTCTTTTTTTTGCAATTTTCAATTTTTAATCTCGAATAATATCAGAGGTCTGAACTTCTGTGTGATGAAGCATTATAACAATTGTTTACAGTGAAATTAGATTACATTCGGATGAAAAATTTCACGGACTTGATCCATTATTTACCCATACTAAAGTTTTCGACTCTGAAATACAAGGATTTCATGATCCATGAAAGTTAAATTTGAAAAAAAAGTTTTAAAATTAAATATTTTAGGTTCAATATTACAGCATGGATGATGTTGTTGCCACGGGATCAAGGTAAGTTAAACATTTTAAATTATGGAATCAAATTCTACTATTGGCCTTATCCAGAGCTCCTTCATTTATTGGCATACAGTTTTGGCATTTGAATTTAGATTTCCCAATGTTATGATCTCCCTAGAAGGGAAAGATTCATTTGGCGTCCCGTTTTGCCTTACTTAGTCAGTATGTGTGTAAAGAACAGACCCTATACTTGATATGAACATGAGTTTATAGTGGAAGAAATGTTTAAATAGCCTACTCCTGGAAATTTGAAATATGTTAGCCACAACCCTTAGTCAGTATGTGTACTGAACAGACCCTATACTTGATATGAACATGAGTTTATAGTGGAAGAAATGTTNCAGTATTGCCTCTGCCCCTCCTGTCCCTGAAGATACGGCTGTAATTATGTACACCAGCGGATCTACCGGTGTACCTAAGGGGGTTGTACTGACACACAAGAATATACTACAGGTACATACAAGTTAGCTCTAAAAAAAATTTACAGCCCACTGTGCAGCGACCTATTGTTCTAAAAAATGTTCCTTCGCAGAAAAATTGTCATTTATAGAGTTGTCGCCTCGGTTGAACATTTTGCTCCAAAATGTCAGTTTAACCTATAAAAGCAGACCAATATATGAATACGCACTCGGTCTATTTTTCAAAGATAATTTTATTGTCATTTTACCTACTGATAGATCATAGAAGCACTTTTTAGAACAAAAATAAAAAAAAAACTTTGTTAGATGGCAAAAAAGCTTTTTACACTTTTCTTTTTCCGAGACAGCTAGGTACATATACTAATCGGAAATTAGTAAGAAGGATTTTGATTTACGTCTTTTCTAAATATATCTCAACAAAAAAAATTAAGTAATTTAGTAATAAAAAGTAGCCATAAAGCTTCTAGTCACTTGCTTCTAACTTTTAATTATAAAGATTAAAAGTGCTCACATTGAAAATTGAAATCAAGCGCTTATAAGACGCGCGAACAATATCACCACAAAAAATTCAATCTCTGAAATACATTTTAGGGATTGTTTTGTCTTCTCCCAACCGCTTGTGAAGCTGTTGGAACTGTTAGCTCTACTGATGCGTATATTGCGTACCTACCCCTGGCCCACGTGCTGGAGCTCCTGGCTGAGAACTTGATGATACTGATGGGGGTTCCTATAGGATACGCTACAACTAATACTCTTCTAGATACAGGCTCAATGGTGGCCAAGGGGTCAAAGGTGAGTTATTCTCATTAAAAGAGGCTGTGGATTTTTTCAAGTGGTCCTCCATTTTGTAAGTGTCCTGTCCGATTTACATTTATTAATTTATCTGAGTAACTGTGTTCTCTTTTGAAAAATGAAAAATGTTAAAATCTGAAATTTTTCTCCTTTGTCTTCACTACATAAAATCTAAATCCGCATATTACTCTTACAGATAAATTGCAACTGAAAATAATCAATTTTTTAATAAAATAATATGCATGTCACTTTTTAATGGATGTAAAAGCTTATTATGATCCTAGGGTGATATAAGTTTGCTAAAGCCTACAATAATGTGTGCTGTTCCTCTTGTTCTGGACAGAATATACAAAGGTCTGAAGGCCGGTGTTGAGAAGAAAGGAAAATTTCTGGAACATCTGATAGATTTCTGCTTTCAGTACAGGTAGGGAAATTTCAGTACATGTTGGGGAATTTCCAGCATACGTTGGAGAAATTCCAGTACATTTAGGGGAAATCCCAGTATATTAAGTGACAATTCCAGTACATGTAGGCCGTAGGGGAAAGTCCCGCATGCGTAGGAGAAATTCCAGTACATGTAAGGGAAATTCAAGTATGAAAGGAAAATTCCAGTACATGAAAGGGAAATTCCAGTACATGAAGGGGAAATTCCAGTACATGAAGGGGAAATTCCAGTACATGAAAGGGAAATTCCAGTACATGAAAGGGAAATTCCAGTACATGAAAGGGAAATTCCAGTACATGAAAGGGAAATTCCAGTACATGAAAGGGAAATTACTGTACTTGAAAGGGAAATTACTGTACATGTAGGGGATATTCCAGTTCATTTAAGAAAATCTATTTTAGTTGTGGAAATCAATTTCATATAGGAGAAATCAATTACATGTAGGGAAAATCAAAAACATGTAGGGAACACAATTACATGTAGGGGAAATCAATTACATGTAGGGGAAATCAATTACATGTAGGGGAAATCAATTTCATGTAGGGGAAATCCATTTCATGTAGGGGAAATCCATTATGTGTAGGGGAAATCAATTTAATGTAGGGGAAATAAATTACATGTAGGGGAAATTAATAACACTTAGGGGAAATCAATTACATGTCGAGGAAATCAATTACATGTCGGGGAAATTAATTACATGTAGGAGAAATCAATTACATGTCGGGGAAATCAATTACATGTAGGGGAAATTAATTACATGTAGGGGAAATCAATTACATGTCGAGGAAATCAATTACATGTAGGGAAAATCAATTACATCTCGGGGAAATCAATTACATGTTGGGAAAATCAATTACATGTTGGGGAAATCAATTACATGTTGGGGAAATCAATTACATATAGGGGACATCAAGATCAACTAGGAAAATCAGTTGATAAAAACTTTTTCGAAACAATATTTCCTCTGCAATTTTTCTAGATCCTATACATTAATTAGAATAGGTTATAAAAATTTTTTTTAAAATTTCTTTTCTAGATTAACCTGGACTCGGAGAGGATACGAAACTCCGCTCATGAACAAGTAAATATCTAAGTTTACCTCTTTATTTGGGTTTGCTTAAAAGCGAATTTTTGAACTATTTCATTAGGGGGTAGAATTTTATGTCTGTGGACAAAAATATTTATCTAACGAATGTTAGACTTGTTAACAAATTTAACAATTATCATTTCGGGGGAAAAAATCGACCCTTTAAAATTACTTTTCAGGTTTATATTTGGCAAGCTCCGAACTGTTGTCGGAGGAAACCTTCGTGTTCTATTATCTGGTGGAGCTCCCCTAGCTCCAGATGCTCATGAATACTGTAGAACAGTTCTAGGCATATCATTGCTCCAGGTAGGAAGTTAATGTAAGAGATTTAGCTCTTCTGGAGTCTTCTGAAAGAGGGTGCTCTGGAAACAGCAACCAATAAATTAGTTGTTTTATGCTAAACTGAAATTTAGGGTTACGGATTGACGGAAACGACAGCGACCGGATCTGTGGCAGATTGTCATGATCATTCAACAGGTTAGAAATAATTTTGATTGATAATTTTGACGGAAGAAGTTTACTTGAAGTACGAGAATCTAAATACATCAGAGATTTTATGACTGAACTCAGAGGAATGAACAGAAAAAAATAGTATGGACAAACTTTTGATTTTCTNGATAAATTAAATCTGGGTGCATAATTATTAATATTTGGTGGTATTCTAATAAAAAAGGGGCAAATTTAAGCCTGGCGGGGCAATTTGAAAAAGAATGTGTGAGTATAATTTAAAAGATCTGTTTTGGGGGCATGTTTTAAGAAGAAAGGGGGCAAAAAAAAAGAATCGGAGCTTATATTGAAAAATAATAATAGTTTATAATAAAAATAGTAATGAGGCAACTATTTCTTTCTTTCATATTACTTCCCACCCCTAAAATATTTCCCTTTAAACCCCTGTGTTTTTAAGGGGTTTGCAGTACAGCCCCAGAGACCAGTCCCTTCTGTAAAGACCACTATTGGTACGGACCAAACAAATGTTCAGATCAATACTGCAGGTGCGAAATACTTGTGCACTGAAAAAGTCTGGAGCAATTCATTTTGAAGATTGACGGCTCTGGAAGCTGTTCATTTATTCTCCTTTAAGAAGTGAATTAAACTTAAAGGTAGTGTTCGCGATAAATGAAAGGGGGTATAGGCTTAATGCGATAAAAAAGCGCTTTTGATCGCTACTAATCTTACTTATCTGTTACGTCTATAAGGAGAAAATTGTTAAAGACGTCTCATACCGAAGAACGTAGCGCCCATACAAATTGAGAAAATTGCAACATAAGACTTAGACCGTATAATTCAATTTTGTGGCTTTTTACACAGCATTTAAAAGATATATTCACAGATATCTCTGTCCTCAATTATTTAAGAGAACCGTTGAGAATCGGGGAGGTCTCTCTTTAAATGGTTACGCTTACAGTCCCTTTAAAAGAATAATTATTTAATTTTTCAACTGCATCATAGTAGAATCATAATCGAAAAACGCCCTGTAGTTATTTTAATCCTTAAATCCTTTTTTACAGGTGGAAGTAATGTTGCTAAGGAGTACTATGATATGCCAGAGAAAACTGATGAAGAGTTCTATACTGAGAATGGGAAGAGATGGTTTAAGTAAGTTTATAAATCTCTAAATTATAGTCAAGTTCGGTGCTTTCAGAGCTGGGAACTTTAGAATGGGATAGCTTTAATCCCTACTGCTTAATCCGAATATTAAATGTGGACACTTTTAATGTCTTGCTTAATCGACTTTTTTGCAGAAAAATCAAAAACCGTTTTTTTCTATATTAGAGAGTTCCTCCCGTTTCTGTATATTAATCTTAAATTGTGCGCAAAATTTCAAATTTCCCGGCTTCTAATGTGCGATTCTGATTGGTTGAATTTTAATCAGTTTTCAGGATAGAAGTACAAATTTAGGTTAGTCTCGAGATTAAGAAAAAGAGAGGCTCAATATTGATCTCGATATCCACCATTCTAAAGTTCCCAGCTCTGAACTAAACACTTTAGAATGTGATATCCTTAATCCCGATCGCTTAATTAATCTGGAGATTAATAACAAGAGGAAAACAAGCATTATTTAATCTTGATCAAGAAAAAGAGTGGATCAAGCATTAATCCCGATATCCACCATTCAAAAGTTCCCAGCTCTTGTTATTAAAAACTTCTGTAATTATCTAACGTTTTTCATCATTTAAAGATTAACTTTGTTACATCAGACCAATAATATTGGGTTTAGTGTAGTGTAAAACTGCACACTAAAGCAAATAAAGGCCTTCAAATCGTAAAAACCTCATTGCAGAAAACATTTTGTACATCCGAGTCAAAGTTAAAAATGCCTTTGAGAGAGTCTTTTCATCCTCTACATGACATCCATTTAGACTATTTCTTGAGAGAGCCTTTTCATCCTCTACATCCAATTAGACCATTTCTTGAGAGAGCCTTTTCATCCTCTACATCCATTTAGACCATTTCTTGAGAGAGCCTTTTCATCCTCTACATCAATCTAGACCATTTCTTGAGAGAGCCTTTTCATCCTCTACATCCATTTAGATCATTTCTTGAGAGAGCCTTTTCATCCTCTACATCAATCTAGACCATTTCTTGAGAGAGCCTTTTCATCCTCTAAATCCAATTAGACCATTTCTTGAGAGAGCCTTTTCATCCTCTACATCCAATTAGACCATTTCGAGACATTTAATTTGGAATTCGTTTAAAAAGTAAAAATATTTAAAAGCATAATAGAAAATTATCTGTTTAGAACTGGAGATATTGGCCACCTCATGGACAACGGAACGCTTCGGATCATTGATCGGAAGAAGGATCTTGTAAAGATGCAGGGCGGAGAGTATGTTAGTCTTGGAAAGGTAATTTGAAAATATCTTTTTTTTTAAATTTCAATGTAACTTGTTTAACCTTAGTGAACAATTGAGATTTTCATAGATTGTAAATGTAAATTTAGGTCTCTCTCTATTTATAGGTTGGTCTATGCTACCCATAACATTTAGTTTACTAAATATCCAAATTTATTATTCTCATTTTGTGTTTTCTCTAAATAGTGATTTGTGGATTTCTGCGTTGCAAAAGAAATGGAGGAAATTGTTAAAAATAAAAGTTTTCATACTGGAACGATAATATCTTTCATGTTATAGATTAGTTTTTCTAGTATTTTGCTCAAGTTTTTGTTTGATGTAAAACTTGAAAAGCACCTCGCTGTTTAATATTTTGTGATAAAAATATTCTTTTGATTTAAATAAATTTGAATTATGCATATTGGTAGATAATGATTATTTTCTTTTCAATATTTTTTAACATTTTTCTTCCAATTGGTCAAATCCAGGGGGTTTGGCAAATTTGATTTTGTATTTTAGAACCTATCAACTTCATGAATGTTTTATTATTAAATGTTTATTTGCGTAGGTTGAAAGCCTGTTGAAGACTGCATCATTGATTGAGAATATCTGTGTGTACGGGGATCCAGGACGTGTACATACTGTTGCTCTTATTGTACCAGATCAATCTCAGCTTGTACAGCTAGCTGAACAGGTTCACCGGACATACTAATAATGTACAAGAGACATGTGTCGGTGTGTGATCATTTTAGGAAAGTTATTTGAGAAGATGAAGAATTTTTTTCGGAGGAGAAATGGTGTTTTTTAATTTTTATTTGATGAGCCTGTTGTTAGCCATGATAAGCCAGGAGCTGCTGACCA
This sequence comes from Eurytemora carolleeae, assembly GCF_000591075.1. Taxonomy (NCBI): domain Eukaryota; kingdom Metazoa; phylum Arthropoda; class Copepoda; order Calanoida; family Temoridae; genus Eurytemora; species Eurytemora carolleeae. The sequence continues at coordinate 10,053 of NW_019397840.1, read as the reverse complement.
TAGCAGTGTCGAATGGGATGTTTTGTTTTTTCCAATCCTGTCATTTTAGGATTTAGTCCTATTAACTATACGGTTTAAGTATTAGTTTTTAATATTATTAATATTTACGAGCGTCCAAGGTTACCCACAAAGGATAAGATTTCCGAGACGGCTGTCCGAAATTTACATAATCTTTTTCTAAATTCAAGATTCCTTGCAACGTTAAAAGTCTATTTTCAATGCTGAAGACTTGATCCGTTGAATTGTCATATTTCAAGAATTTTAGGTCGTCTTTACAGTCTCTTTTTATTGGATAATCCTGTATATGAACAGGTTTAAATTTGTAATTCGTTCAGAAACTACATTAATTACAAATATGAACAGTTCTGCAGCTGTCCTATTCATACAACACAGTTAATGTAAACAAATCCTATGTTCCTTTTATGGACCTTATCTCATCTTATAGAACAACTCGCATTCAATGTTGAGTGTCCGATCAGATCTGTTTCCAAGTTTAATAATATTAAAACAAAATTTAAATTTAATTTAAGGGCATACAAAACATTAAAACCAACTTACCTTACACTTGAACTCGATCAGTGAGTCTATAGAGGGGAGGAAGGCCAGCCACAACAATTTTTAGTCCGAGCCACATTCTCCTCATTTTCACGTCCAAGCCACCTCTTAATCCTCGTCCTTCCAATTCAAAAGTGTCTAGTCCTCCAAGATAAAACAATTTTTTAAGAATCGGGCCACGTTAGGGCATAAATGAAAATAAATTAAATTTTAGTAAAAAAAAAAAATTTAAATTGAATTAAAGTTTATGATTTCTATGTCCTTAAAAATGTTCACCTTTTTTACACACATTTTCAGATATTCCTGGTGTAGAATGCCGCAAATAATTCCGAGATTTTAGAGCTTTTTTCTTAATTATAGTGAAAACCATAACTTTTTCCCGGGTGGTTCCATTTCGAAAATGATAGGCAGAGGTATGACAAATAATTTGCTATTTATTTCATATCGCGAAGGTAGGCCATTACGGACGCAGAAGAGTTTTAAGTTTAACCTAAATAAAGTTTGACATCATTCTCATGTCTCAAAAGATGCAAACATGATTTAATCATCGCAATACTTTAGTTTATCCATATTTTATGACCTAACGTAGCCAGATTTGTAAGAAATAGTTTTATGTGCAAGAATTAGACACTTTTAAACACATAATATACGAAGGACGAGGATTTCGAGGTGGTTTGGACGAGAAAATGAGGATAATGTGGCTCGGCTGAGAAGTTGTTGTGGCTGGCCTTCCTCCCCTCGTCCATACCTCTTTCTTTATTCAGTAATTTCATCTCATGATTTAATATTTTGATAGAAGATCTTCCCTAGAAAACTGTTGATTGATTGATTTGTTTAAGCTTGGAAAGAAGTCTATGACACGAGAGGAAATGTGTAAGGATCCGCTTATTACGGCAGAGGTCTTAAAGGTATTGTTGTACTGGATCAGAATTTAAAATTTTAGCTAGCTTGCTGAACTACCTAAGGTCAGTTCAACTCTTGTATCACCGATTTAAAGTTAAAGATTCATAAGGATTTGATCCGGTGATTCATGATTTGAACCGGCGGTATATAGTTCAGCCCCGTCTCTAATTCATTAAATTTGGTCCCAATTGGAGATTTTCATTTTAAGGTTTCATTTTAAGGTTTTGAAGAACTCTTTAAATTCCCATTACTTAAATCTGTTTTATTTTGATGACTTGGACTAAAGGAAAAAAGATTTTAAAAGTTATTCTATTAAAAAAAATCTAATGATGATATGGGTGCCCAAAAATGTGCCTAAAATCGCTGTATATCGTTTGCGTTGTTTTTATATTGCTTGATTTTTGGCCACATTTATATTTGTAAATCAATTTTTTCTGAATTTTGTACTATCAGAACGGATTTTTAACTTTTTGAATGTTTTAGATTCAGTGATTTAAAACTTTCAAATCTTTTGATTTTTGAACCACATATTGTTCAATTTAATTTTCGGTCGTAATAGTGAATCATCAAACTACAAATGGTTCAACTTTGTCTTCGGTGGTTCAACTTTGTCTTCTTTGGTTCAACTTTGTCCTCAGTGGTTCAAATTTGTCTTCGGTGGTTCAACTTTGTCTTCTTTGGTTCAACTTGGTCTTTGGTGATTCAACTTGGTCTTCGGTGGTTCAACTTAGTCTTTGGTGGTTCAACTTAGTCTTCGGTGGTTCAACTTAGTCTTCGGTGGTTCAACTTAGTCTTCGGTGGATTAAATTAGTCTACCTGTTTAACTTAGTCTACCTAGTTCAACTTAGCCTACGTAGTTTAATTACTTCTCGCTGTTAATACAATTTTGTCTCAGGTTTTACAGAAACATGGATCAGGTCAGAAGCTGGCTCGCTTCGAGATTCCTCAAGCAGTATTCTTGGTAAGATTTTACAGAAAATTAAATGAGAAAATTAAGACTTTTTCGTGTTAAAATTTTATTAAGTTCATAATACATTTATGAACAATGTAAACCCGTAACAGCATGTTTCTGAAACTTCCAATCCAATACAACAAATCAACTGATATATATTTTACAGCCTTACAATAATTTTCAAGAAATGGTGTATATTCAACTCTTTTTTGGGGGGGGGGTGAACTGTACAGCCCCCACTGTAGAACAAGGCCTTAACGTCGAGTCTCTACACTAAGTCTTTAAATACAAGCTCATTATTAAAAGAATTAGACCGCTTTCACAATAAAATGGAAAACGTCAGACAAAAATGTTTTTTTTGTAAAACATTATAAAATATGACATTCTTTTACATTCTTTTGAAATGGGCTTTTCAAAAATGGTTATTTTAGTTACGAGGCTTATTTAACAATTACTTTGACCTATCCCTTAACCTCTGCAAATAAACCTAGAGAACATAATTTTAGGAAAACATTGTTGAAATGTATTCTTTTTAGGAAATCATTGTTGAAATGTATTCTTAAAACATTGTTGAAATGTATTCTTTTTAGGAAATCATTGTTGACATGTATTCTTTTTAGGAAATCATTGTTGAAATGTATTCTTTTTAGGAAATCCTTGTTGAAATGTATTCTTAAAACATTGTTGAAATGTATTCTTTTTAGGAAATCATTGTTGACATGCATTCTTTTTAGGAGAACATTGTTGAAATGTATTCTTTTTAGGAAATCATTGTTGAAATGTATTCTTAAAACATTGTTGAAATTTATTCTTGTTAGGAATGCATTGTTGAAATGTATTCTTTTTAGGAAAACATTGTTGAAATGTATTCTTTTCAGGAAAACATGTAACCAATCTAGATGCTAATACTCTAACGATTACTTTACTCAAAGTCTAACGAGATCATATTTAATTAAATCTCTAGCCAAATCTTAAGGCTCTCTATCTCTNTGTATTCTTAAAACATTGTTGAAATGTATTCTTTTTAGGAACACATTGTTGAAATGTATTCTGAGAAGAGGAACAACAACAACAACAACAACAACAACAATAATAACAAGAAGAAGTATTAAGTTGTTGCGGGATTATGTAGATAATATTTTTTATTTGCTATTATGTATTTTACCTTCTGTGAAACTTATTATCTTGAATTTTTATAAATTTATTTTCTATTGGTTCTTATACGAAAATATACATCGTGCAGTTACATTATTTTTAGTGTTCGTAAATTTTTTTAACACAACCAACATTTTTGTGCTCTGGAGTATATCTAAGCCGTTTTTTGAGGTTTCGTGTCATTGGCTTTGGATGAAAAAATGACTCGGATGCACTGGAAGACTAAAGCCGCAAATTTTGTGTCTGCATTTTTCGGGATGTATACTATATACTGGCTTGGGAACTCAGCATTGCTCAGGGTAGGTATAGTTAGTTTCACCCTTTTTCCGCACTTGGTTCGTAAATTACGATTTTAGCTATTTTTTCTATACAAGTAGACTTACTCAATTTAGAATCTCAAATTCAAGCTAAGAACATTTCTGTGGTTCTCCCGAGTTTCCCAATTAAAAGTTTTTTCAAAAGACTGTTTATTCATTTAAAAAAATTATCGTCTTTATAAAGTGATTGTTTTTAAAAAGCGGTAGTTTTAAAAACGATCGTTGTTGAAAACCATTCCTCGGCTAACAATCCTTAACGACAACCCTTCGTTAATGATCGTTAACGACGACCCTTCGTTAACAACAGCTGTGAGAAAATACCTTTATTGGTCGGAAAATCCGAAGTCAGAAAACATTCAGTTCTCGATAAAAAAACGCATTTAAGATTACATTCATAACCTCTTGCATAACCTTATCTTCCTGAAAAAAATTAATTGTCAACTCAGATTCAATAGCGAAAATTTTTATAAAAACGAGTATTTCGTTTTAAAAAACGAACTGATCGTTTCTAGAAAAAAGAAACTAAACGAAAAATTATCATTTTTAAAACGATTAACAACCCTACAGTCGTAGATGATATAATTTTTCATTCAAAAATCTTACTAAGTATTCCGAAGACGTATTATATGAGTGGCTATTAAATATAACCTTTAATGTCTGAACTACAACGCGAACACTTCCTTTACAGGTTTTTTTTTCCTGTCAAAGTATGAATTAGATATATCCATGTTTTAGTTTCTTCAAACTAATTGATTTCAGTTGTGGTTTCTAGCTGTTAAAGGGCCTTGAGCATTTCTTACATAAAAGAAAGATTGGAGATATTTTCAGATATTTTCCCGCGACATTTTTAATCAGATCAATGTGTCAAGGGTACTGTTGTAAATCTGGTATTGCCTTCTATGCAAGGAGGGATATTTGAAATCACGCTTACAGATCTTTAAGGGAAGGATTCATTTATTGCTAATGAAATTATAAATATCAGAATTTTTAAAAAGATGAAGGACAAGGAGGTTTCATTCCGTTCTTGAAGTTGGTTTGGGTTTTATCATTTCAAAGAGAATTTGCCTTTTCTTAACTGATGAAGGAATTTTCACATATGACCTGGTTGGTGCTGGTTTGTGTCACTCTCTCCTCAGTAATCAGATAGATAAATAGATAAAAACTTTATGACGTCACTCTCTCCTCAATCAGAGGCATGGGACGTAGCGGTGCGGAGATAGACAAAACTCCTTTTACTTTTTATTATTGAGGGTTAGGTTAGGTTAAGTCAATTTCTGGGCTGAGCGCTGCGGCAAGGATGGGCTAGCTGGGCCGAGCGCTGCGGCTAGCACAGGCTAGGGGGCCGAGCGCCGCGGCTAGGACAGGCTAGAGGGCCGGCGCTGCGGCCACGCGAGAGTGTTGTCTATCCCCCCTCCGCACCGCTACGTCCCATGCCATAATTAGATAGATAATAGATAAAACACCTCATTTGACGTCACTCTCCCCTCAATAATCAGTGACATCATGAGGTTTTTATTTATCCTAGGAGACGACATTTTCCGTACATTGGAGCGCATCGAGAGTAACCTACCATATTATACAACCTTGGTTAAAACTATGTGAAAGGTAGACGTTTGACCTAGTTTATTACTATATTCAGTGTCAACCAGCATTCACGATCATTCGGGGAGTTCCAGTAAACGTCCATGGGAGGGGCGGAAAGGTAAAATTGGTTATTCACACGACCCAACCATGTACACATTCATGACCTAATATAAATCACATTCATGTTAGACGAATAAAAATACAAACTTGGTGCAGGGTTACCCATAATGAATAAGATTATAAAGACGACCTAATAATCTAGAAAAGTTGTTCGTACTTTGATTTAAACTGTTAAGTGTACTTAATGATTTGGCAAAGAATGTATAAAGTACAAAGATATAGGGAACCACGAATGTATTAAAAAAGTCGTCTCTGAAGTCTCGTATTAAAAAAGTCGTCTCTGAAGTCTCATTCTTTGCGGGAGTATATTTGTCTTCTTCATAAACCTTTTATTAGTATTGTGTGATAGTTTTGATGAAATTGAAAGTTTTTATATTGTTTTCACTTTCTTGCCCAGTATTTTTGATTCTGCCATGTGTCATGCACTGTTCCGCAGAAATTTTAAATACTTACTCAACGTTTTCTTCTCTTGCTTAAAAATCAAATAATTCTGTAACCTTTAATCTTGTGTATTCTTTATATTGTATTATATATTCTCTGTATCCCCCTGTGTTCTATGTGTATGTTAAGCGTATTCCTGGTATCCCCTGTTTGAACTTGGAGAAACTTTAGATTCCAGTTGGCAGTCGAGAGTTGGTTGTGGCCCAGATAACATATACTCTACGCTAGTTCAAGCTGAAGAGTGTAATTATTTGGATACTCTAGATATTCAACTAATAATAGGAATGCTGTGTCTGAATTGAAAAGTGAAAATATAAAATGCAGTTATTGAGAAAAGATTATTGTTTATGAAGAATGTGAATATATCACGTGATATTGTATTTTAAGTGCCTAATCCAGCCAGATAGATTCAAGGTATAACTATTTGTATTGTATTGAACCTTGATTATATATTTAATAAGTTCAGTGGGCTTACTACCACCCCCCCCCCACCGGGACAAATTCCTGTATGCCATTAATGGTTTTTATGCTTCTTTTGATGGTTCCTGTTATAAAGATATCTAATGTAGTTTATAGCTCGGTAAGCTATACCCAGATTTTTTGTAAACTGCAATTATATTTAAAAAGTTTTAATTACCATCCCTCCAATGAAGTATTTAGTGTTCTGGGTGTTAATTATCATCCCTCCAAGAAGTAATTAGTGTCCTGAGTGTTAATTACCATCCCTCTGATGAAGTAATTAGTGTCCTGGGTGTTAATCACCATCCCTCTGATGAAGTAACTAGTGTCCTGAGAGTTAATTACCATCCCTCCAATGAAGTAATTAGTGTCCTGAGTGTTACTTACCATCCCTCCGATGAAGTAATTAGTGTCCTGGGTGTTAATTACCATCCTTACTTTAAAGTAATTAGTGTCCTGAGTGTTACTTACCAACACTTTGATGGAGTAATCAGTGTCCTGAGTGTTTATTACCATTCTTCCGATGAAGTAATTAGTGTCCTGAGTGTTAATTACCATTCCTACTTTAAAGTAATTAGTGTCCTGAGTGTTACATACCATCACTTTGATGGAGTAATCAGTGTCCTGAGTGTTTATTACCATTCCTCCGATAAAGTAATTAGTGTCCTGAGTGATAATTACCATCCCTACTTTAAAGTAATTAGTATCCTGAGTGTTAATAATCATCCCTCCGGTAGAGGAATAGTATTAAATCACAATTGTGAATTCCCTCCGCTGAAAACCATTTCCCTCCGGTGGCCTCAGCTCCAGCGGATGGAACCCAATATGCTGCTGCAAACTTCAATCGCTCTGTTTCTGTAGATAATATCATTTTTTTCTCTTGACGGATTAAACTAAAATCTGGCTTAAGTGATATGGACTTATACAGGGTTACCCACGAATGATGAGACCTTAAAAAATGCAATATGCCTAGATTAATAACAATACGGATGCTTTCATTCTGTATTGTAATTCAACGCCGTATGCGTGTAACTTCTTTGGGCTTCTGTCTCAGGGTTATTGTGAACAAACAATACAATTTAACATTTACATTTTAGCTTTAAGGTTAATTGATTCTCTTCTGCAGGGATTGAATTTGAAGTTAACAATGTCTAAGAGTTTTTAAAAAAATGCCGGGAAAGAGTATTTTTTAAGAATCTAAATCAGTCTGCAGTCAAAAATAACACCGGAGCTGAAAACTATAGAATGAGATATCCTTAATCCCGATTACTTAATCTGAGTATCCAATGGACACACTTTTGATTTTCTTCTTAAACCGTTCTTTCTTGGATATAGTAGAGAAAAATCAAAAACCATTTTTTCTAAATTAGAGAGTTCCTCCCATTTCTGTATTTTCAAATTTATCGACTCTGATTGGTTGAATTTTATACACTTTTCAGGATACAAGTACAAGATTAGATTAGTCTCGATATTAAGAAAAAGAGAGGATCATGGATTAATCTTGATATCCACCATTCTAAAGTCTTCAGTTCTGTTTGATCTAAAAGAATCGGATGGTTTTGCTTTATTACGAATTTTTCCTCGTTCTATTCCACATTATTATGGGTCCCACTGTAGCTTACAACTATTTATGTACATGTGGTATATTAATATATAAAAACAAAATGGAGTTTGTGAACCGGAAATAATAAAGTTCTGATTTGTTGCATCATTTCATGGTGCACGGTTAATAATAAACTTGGATATATTTATTTAAAAATCTTTTTTTTTCAATCTAGAAATAGGAGACTGCTTTTCCCTTGATTCGGCTTGCAATATCTTTATACATTCTATATTACAGTTGTCGGCAAGTATATCAATACAAAGAAGACGACTTTTGATTGCTAACAAGCTTTTTGCTGATTACAAGTTTACAAGCAATCAAAAAGTTGCTTTGGCAATTGACAGTTTCTCTTTGTTTTCATGTTTATGTGTATCACTATCCATGCTTGATATAACTCAAAATCATAATCATTGTGTTGTTATTTGCGAGGATGACTGTACTAAAGATGAAACATACTGATAATGCAGCACAAAACTGTAAGTTTTGTTTCTAAGTACAAAAAGATACAGTACGTGGATTTCACGGTCCTGTCAATATTTCAGAAAGCTATCACTTTCGATTACAATTTGAACCCTTACACATAATGTTTTTGCCTTTTTCCCTAATGATGTTTTTGTTAGCATATACATTTTGAATATAAAAGTATAAAATAAACAAATCCGTAAGTTTAAAGATAAATGAATTATTGACAAAAACACGTTCGATTTCAAGTAAGAGAAACCGAATGCTTCTCACTCTGGTTAGTCGCAAGTTACAGGGTTACCCACAAAGGATGATATTTCAGAGACGATTGGAATTTTTTCTTCGGAGTATGGTATTTTTTGCAGTTATAAACCTTTTTTTTCGCAACCATTTAATATGTCATGAAAAAGTATGCGTCTTTATTTGTAACAATTCTGATTGTGTTATAAGTGAAATGTGTCTGTTTTTTTAATTTGAAACTGTATTACTGATTTAGAGCATTCTGATGTTTCATATAATATTGATTGTAACTGCATGCATCAATGCATTTAGTTACAATTTCATCAATAGATTGTGAATTTATGAAAGTTTACTCAACGGTTTAAATAATACTGTTTATTCATAATATACACATCGAACAGATTCAGTGTTATCATAAAAAAAATAGCCTGAAATGACGACCTGAAGACTGAAATACATAATAACCTTCAGTTTTATCTTTAAATTTAAACCAATCTGAGATCTGCAAAGAAAAAATAATTAATTAACTAATTGTTGTACATTCATACTTTCATTTCTGAAGTTTCCTATTTTTATGTAACCCTATAAAATACCCTGTCACAAATTCACCATCTTCCATATATAAATTTAGCTTGTCTGTTTGGGTGTCTGGGTGTTTGTTTGTTTGTATCCAATAAACGTCAAAACGGCTGAACTGACCACAAGGGAGGTTCATGAATTATAAAAATTTAAAAAATGTGGTTTAAAGGTTTTTAATTTTATTTTAAATTCTTGAAAATCCGCGAATTTTTTTTACACCTTTTTTGACACCCTGTAAATAGGTTGTAGTTTGTTAGGTTTAGTTTAGGGACACCCTGCACGAATCTATAACTTGTGAAAATTTGATTGATTATGCATTAATGAAATCAAATGCATATACCCAACTAAACAATCAAGGCCGATCTTAGAAATTACGCAATGCGTAATTCCTAAACCTATGTTGCGTCAGAATACGCAGTTATATGATATAAATTCCGGGTGAATGTTTCTCAACTCTTTTCAACTCTTGGAATAATTTTCTATGCACGGACTCAGACATCAAACATTTTATCTAAACAAAATTTGGTTTAAACATAAAGATAAAATAATAAAGGTTAACGCTATGACACGTTTTGTCTCGATTTTATATCTCTTGCAATTTTTGTGTCTGTCAGTAATTTTTGTTATTACTTTACATTCATGGTTCACTTTGAAGCTCTAAACTTATCTCTATTTTTGTGTCT
>NW_019397839.1:31940-38609 GCF_000591075.1 Eurytemora carolleeae | reverse complement strand
CAAGAGGACAAGAAGACAAGAAGACAAGAAGAATTACCTGAACTTCTTCCTCTTCCTCCCACTCCCACTCATCTTCTTCTAAACAAATCAATTTTTTAGTTTTAAACATTAATAATTCTTGAAGAAAACCTAGGATTCCTGAGACCAGTATGATATATACTCAAACCAAATTTAAATGAAAAAATGAAAATAAAATATATTGGAAATAATAATTTGAAATTTAACCAAAACAATTTTTCAAACATCTGCGACATTTTTGGCGATCTTTTAAGAATTACATGAAAGTTGAAAGTCAATTGTTTTTTGTACTAGTCTTTTTCATTGTTTTGCCTATAATTACAGTATACAATTATAGTATTTGCAATTTTTAAAGAATTAAATTTTCATATTTCATTGGCAAAAAAATTCAAACGAGGATTTTTCGCCACTTTTGTCGAAAATGAATTTACGTTTAAGATTCATAAAAAATGTTCAACTTTTATATTAACTTATTCATACAATAATTCTTATCCTGACATGGTAAATATCAAATAACATAAATATAAATAAAAAAGATTTAATATTAGTAATTTTTTTGTAGTAAAATAAAAATTTACCCTGGACACTCATTTTTCTTTTGGCAGCTTCTCCTAGTTCATTTTATTCCTTTCCTTTTATACAATTCTGAAAACAATGCATTTTATCCGATACAAAATATTCATATATTCATTTATGCCGTCTGCTGAAAATTGAACATATCATATTAAAATTCTACACTTCTGAAGAACAATATTTGGTAAAAACTTTAAGGGACTGTACACGTAATAACTTTAAGGGACTGTACACATAATAACTTTAAGGGACTGTACACGTAATAACTTTAAGGGACTGTGCACGAAATAACTTTAAGGGACTGTGCACGTAATTTCAAATAGTTTTATGTAATTTTAAGTAAAGGTTTAAAGGGTAGAGTTGTGAATCGTATATTCACATTGAGGATCGTATATTCACAATGAGGATCGTGTATTCACATTGAGGATCGTATATTCACATTGAGGATCGTGTATTCACATTGAGGATCGTATATTCACATTGTGGATCGTATATTCACATTGAGGATCGTAAATTCACATTGAGGATCGTATATTCACATTGTGGATCGTATATTCACATTTTGGATCGTATATTCATATTGAGGATCGTATATTCACATTGAGGTCGTATATTCACATTGAGGATCGTATATTCACATTGTGGATCGTAAATTCACATCGTGCACGTATATTCACATTGCGGATTATAAATTCACATTGAGGATCGTATATTCACATTGTGGATCGTAAATTCACATTGAGGATCGTAAATTCACATTGAGGATCGTAAATTCACATTGGAGATTGTAAATTCACGTTAAATAAATAGTTTTTATTTGTAGGAACATAACAACTGTTGTTATATACCCCCTGCATGATCTTTTGACACTTTTCTAAGATTCCTTCATGTTCAAAATTCTATTGAAAAAATTCTAAGTTCAATATGAAGATATCTAATCAATCTTTTCCTTCTAGGATTTTCCAACTATTCCATCCTTTCCTATTTATTTGTATAGCGCGAATATCTAGTTTCGGAGAAAAATGAAAACTTTAATCTTTTTACAATGTTTTATATTTGCTTTGTATTGTGTTTATACGTTTTAATTGTAATTTAATTAGATAATTCATTTGTTCCTGATGAGATAAAGCTTTAAATGGTATTACAGTGAATTGAAAATATCACTCAATTTATGAAGATTCACTTGGATTTTAGGTTTTGAAGGGGCTGTAAGTGTAAATTCAAGTGACACTCAATGCAAAGATGGCAATGCCCGATTTACATCAGTAACCTTTATCTGATCAATAATGTGGATGATACTGTCGTTTTTCTAGGTTTAAAAGTGTGTAATTCTTATATTTCCTATAAGCTCTCCTGAAGAAGAAATGCGCAAGTCACTTTTTTAGAACCATAATTGAAAATAATAAGTTTTCAAAATTATATACATTCATATCTAATTCATACTTGATCAGGAAAAGCGTTTCAGGGTACTAGGTTGTGAATCGGACATATTGCCATCTTTGCATAGAGCGTCATTTGAAATCACATTAACACTAATTCACATGTAGAGCTGGTGAAGCTGGTGTGTACATTCTCCCTTTCTTTAATTCAAGAATAGTTACTAGAATTAACCTTGCTCTAAATCTTTCTTATATTCCTAAACATTTTCTAACAATTTCAGCTTTCCTTTGTTTTACTTTAAGATATCATTCACATTTCACATTTAACAGGGTAGGGTGTCCACAAAAAAACATGTGGATCCTAGTTGTTCCCATTCTAACAGGTTTCTTCGAATATGATTATATAAAACATTCTATAAAACTTAATGCAAAACATCTAAACTTTGGATTCTTCCCAATTCTGATAAATGAAACAAAGGATTTAGAATTATTTAACTAAACAAATTAGAGTATCCAGGAAACTTTAGATAGGAGGCGAAAATCTTCACGGAACAAGAATTTAGAATCTAAGGTCTCTCTTACCTGCTTTTTTAACTTGACATTGAACCCGTTATCTGGGTTTACTAATGTAAAAACTAATTTTTTAATCCTAGCCACAAACTCTGGTTTTCTAATCCTTATTCTTTGTATGTAACCCAATTTCTTAGACCTTTGATATTTTAAATCTATGGCTTCGTTTACTGTTTAGATTCAATCCAATAGGCTAAGTTTGACATGTCTAATGTTTACACTGTCAGATTCCAAATATGTAGGAATTAAACTTTTTCATTTTGTGCCAGAAACAAATTCCTTTTGAAGGTCTAGGCCATCAGGATGCAAAGATAAACGGATTGAAAAAATTAGAATTATCGGCGAGTGTTAAGTTCCTTATGAATTTTTCTGTAATAGATATTTTTGAAGCTTCATATTGCCTGTTAAAATTACCAAAACTATTGGTACAGGGTGTTCACGAAAAACTCTGATTACTCTAAAAATGTTAAAAATATTCATCTATCTATTTATATTCATGATTACTGTTGTGTAAGTCTAAGATCTAAATGTCAAAATGCACATAAACATAAACAGTTGAATTGAAGGGGAACTTGGCTGATCTTTAAACTTGTGTAACTTTAAACTTTAATCTTTAGTTCTTTACTTTGTATTTATTCATAACTTTATAAGCTTTAGTTCTTTACTTTGTATTTATTCATAACTTTAAAATCTTTAGTTCTTTACTTTGTATTTATTCATAACTTTATAATCTTTAGTTCTTTACTTTGTATTTATTCATAACTTTATAATCTTTATACCCTTCACTTTAGATTACATTTGTTTAACTCTATATCTCACCATCAAATAAAGCAAATCTAAAGAAACTGCATAAGTTCTGCAAACCCAGTGTTGGTTTCAAAGCAATGTGCGAAAATCTATCAAGCCTTACAGTGCTGTCATCATACCACATTTATAGAAAACAAAAAACGCTAGACTGGGACCAAGAGACTCCATTTCTGAAAACCACCTCTGAATAGCTAAACTATACTCATGCTAAAAGTCTTGTATTGCCCCTTTTTTCGGCAAACCCCGTCAATCATAAAATGCGAGATCCAGAGAAAAGAGTATTAGTATTAAATTGTAAACTTTTATATTGTTTAATGTAATTTTGCTTTAGACAAATGTAAATATGTGGAATAGGAGGACGCCTGTTAGACTCAAATTTACAATTTTATAAAAATGAAATAGTGCAATATTTAAGCATATATAATACACTCTGTATACTTAACAATCTTATTTTTAATTCTACTATTGAACCTATATTACAACATCAATTGCACAAAGATAGCTTAAATGTCGTCTTCCTATTTCATATTTTAATGATTCCAACTGTATTCAGTTGTCTCTCATTTTAATTTTGCTTTCCTTTTATGTATATGATTTTTCATTTTTTACCTTTATCTTTTTATTAAACATTATTACAATTAAGTCTGTTTAGCATGTGTTTTGAAATAAAAAGTATCAGTTTCGGTATTTGCTTTGTAATTGATAAATGGGGTCGACTGTATTGTGGAAGAGTCGGAAGAGACATATAAGACTTGGGACAACTTTGGACAAGGGGTTTCCTAGAAAGCAATATCCTAGGAAACATGTGTCCTAGAACGCAATGTCCTAGGAAACATGTGTCCTAGAACGCAATATCCTAGGAAACATGTGGCATCGAAAGCAATGTCTTAGGAAAAATGTGTCCTAGAAAGGTATATCCAAGAATGTTGGGCTCTACAGAAAAAAAACCTTGGTATTCCTAGAAAGTATTCTTAAATAAAGAAGTAGTAAAAATTTAAGGTCTAGAAAATAATTTCCTAGAAAAGAAACATTTAATGTGGTTTCCTAGAACTGTATGTCCTAGAATAAAGATGTAATAGATGGTTATTGTGTCTAGAGAACAATAGTCGTAGAAAACGGATTCCCGAGAAAAAGAACCCCTAAAAAGGTTTACTAGAAAGCATTTGCATGAATGTCCCATAGCGATACTTTCTAGAAAAAAGATTGTCATAGAAAGCAAAAAAAAAGTATGTAAGCAAAAAGAATGATACAGAAATTGGTTTCCAAGAAAGCAATGTCTGAGAAATTGGTTTCCAAGAAAGCAATGTCTGAGAAATTGGTTTCCAAGAAAGCAATGTCAAAGAAATTGGTTTCCAAGAAAGCAATGTCTAAGAAAGAAAAAGGAAAGGAAATTGTAGGGAATTCCCCAGTTATGTATACACTTCTCTTTCTCGGCGTATTATGCAGGGGGAGAGGGGGGGAAGGAGGAGGGGGGACTATGAAAATCTAAAATCTAAATGAAAACTATATAAATGAGTTGATGAGTTTGGAAAATAAATCTAGTGGAAAATTTTGTTTAATATGAAGCGAGGAAAGGAGATTTGACAGTTTAAAATATTCTTAGAGTTTTAGACTTTTAAACTTTTCAATTCTCAGACTTTTTTCATTTACTCTATTTAGAACTTCAATTTTTTACTTATGTTTCGAAAAGTCTCCTAAACATGCATTAGTTATATTACTAATATTAGAAAAAATGCACATTTAAAAATTAAATAATTCTTACCACAAACTCACAATGTTCTAATCAGAATATCTTTGCAACCTAATGGTGTAAACCTTTGATATCTCAAACTTATACTTTTTGATCTAAAAACTTCATAGTTTGAAATCTAAAAGGTCTATAGCCATGGGTTGCAAAGATATAGGGATTAGAAAATGGCAAAAACTCAGTTCCTTTACTTTGTCGTAATTACGTGACAATTGAATTATATAAAGAGCTTTAAATCTTTAAAATATCAATTTCGACACAAATATAATCTGTACCCTGGTGTGCCGATGTTTTGTACATCAAATCAGAGAACAGTTGGCCTGCTAGTACACCCCGGACTAACAGCATTCGGTTTCTTCTATTTGAAATCAAACGTGTTTTGGTCTAAAACTCAAAAATCATTTACTTTACGGATTTTTTTCTTCTATACTTTTTCATTCAAAATGTATATGCCGACAAAAAAGTATTTTAAAAAAAGGCTTACAAATTATGTTTAATGGGTCAAATTGGAGGGAGTGACAGCAATTATCAAAAATGTCAAAAATAGGAATTTCCCAAATGCCTGGGTATCTGGGAAATTTCCCAAATGCCTAGGTTTTTGGGAAATTTCCTATTTAGAAAAAAATGTAAATGCTGTCGTGTCATGTCAAATTGTGATCGAAAGACACAGTTTTTGGAATATTGACAGAACCATTAAATCCACGTGAGTACAATGCAATAAAAAGACATCGTTCTGCTGGCTCTGGCATTATAGGAAATAAATTTTTAATTTGGAGTTTTAATTGTAATCTATATGTAAACATTTGAAATGTATTAGTTTGTTCTCAGTTAACAAGGTTTTAGAGATACTTAATTTTTCAAGAGGTGAAGGAGAAACTGTTGGAATTTAGCCATTTTTTTTGGTCCTCTTAGGAGATAAGAAAAGTGTTGTTTATTATCTCCCATATCTGGAACCGAGTTCGTTAACGTTCAGAGGTTCGAAATGATGAAATGATAAGAAAAAATTTTTAAATGAAAAGAATTAAATGTAAATAAAAGCTTATTTTCAAAATTAAAGATATTAATTAACAAATTTAAATTTTAATCATGAGTTTAATATATTTAAAGTGTTAAAAACTATGGGTCAGCTGACGTGTATATTTTTAACCTGAGGTGAGCTAGCCGGGCCGACCAGCTTGCGCCCAGGTACACTGCCTCACGTAGACTGACCTACACACACGCAAAGCTCGGCCTTGGACAGGAAAAGGGGGGAGGGGAAGTGGGGAATATGTGGGGGGATGAGGGGGGAAGATGAAAACGTCACTTCTGCTCAGTAACAGAATTTTATCCTTGTTGAAAATAATTAACGTTCACGTTTTACAGTCATAATTCAAAACTGACAAATAACTATAGCACATATTCAGTATTTTAACTTGCCATAAAAAATGAACAAATTAACTGTGAAATAATTTCATATATATCTACTTATCAGTCTTTATGTATTATAATGATTTTTTAGATGGCGGGACACTTGGAATTAAATCTGCAGTACCTTTAAGTTAAAAATTTTGAATTTTCTTATCAAATACTTTTTTT